>NC_056731.1:68404498-68564498 GCF_019279795.1 Protopterus annectens
AGGCAGTGGGTCACTGAAAACAAATACAAAAAAAAAGCGTGAATGTCTTCCGGAGGTCACACCAGAATGGGGCAAAAAAACAAAAACAATTTGGAGACTCATGTTCCACATATACATTTTATTAAAGTGATCCCACCTTCATTCTTAGCAGCTTATTACTTCACAGAGCCAGTGATTGTTTACAATGCTTAATTTCCACTGCATGATTTTTTTTTTTTTGCTATGAATGACTTGTTCGTTTTCAGACTTGTCGTATGGAAGGGTACGGTGAGGGAGTTTGATATCCCTGTAAGAGTAAGTACATAAAAAAGGAATATCTGGTCACCCCCCACACACACACACACACACACACACACACACACACACACACACACATGCTGACATACACAAAAACAGGAATGTGTAGATGGCATTAAACACTATACAGATGCACATGAAAAGAGCGTTTTGCCATATACGTACAGAACGGATGGTTATGAGAACTTTATCAGTTTTGATTATGATTTGCATTTCAGTGATTTTAAACTACTGCATGCTAGCGGTTTTTCCCCAGAAGTTTTGTGCTTTACCATTCCTTAACAGTTAACATATTTGTTTGGTGCAGGAAACTCCAAGCTAGTGAGAGAGATTTTGGATGAGGATGCCAGTCAAGTTAATACTGTGAATGGGGATGGAGCCTCACCTCTGATGATCGCTGCTGTGACTGGACAGCTGGAACTTGTGCAGCTACTTGTGAATAGGAATGCAGACATCGACAAACAGGATAGTGTCCATGGCTGGACAGCACTGATGCAAGCAACCTATCATGGGTTAGTATGGTTTCGTTCTTTGTGTGGTTAAACTAAAATGGCATGCATGGCCTAGTAACTGATCTAACAGGCCTGTTGTATTATTGTATAGAATATCCATTATGTTCATGAATATTTTGACAGTAAAAGGGAAAAAAAGCTGTCATTAAAAGCAGCATATTCAGGAGTGTGCCAGCTACCAGAATGTGTTTAAAATAAGTTTTGGATACTAGCTGATTAGTGCAGCTGTGTGTGGCTGAATGTAAATTGTAAATCCTAGATTTTCCTTTTGGAGGAAACAGGTGAAGGCTGTTGCAATGTTTATTGTCTTTTCATCATAGATGCCTCCCACTGTGTTCCTTATGTACTGGTTGTTACCTGCTAGTCATTCCTCACCTAGATCGCACCCCAGTCAATCATTCCCTCACATAAATATGCCTTGTTTTAAACTGAATCCTAAATTGCTTACTTAGTTGCTCTGAATAGGCAAGAACCATCTCTAAATCACTGTTAATCTGGGCCTTTTTTTGGTTCATTTTTTGCAATTTCATTATTCATTGTCACAATTAAGTTGCAGATTGCATTGTCAGACATTTTCTTTCAATGGATTCTTTAACTCCACTTTCGTAAAGCTGTAAAAATGAGTGCTTCATCCAGTGCCGTGGATTACTTCCTGTGTATCATCTCTTTCTTTCACCTTATCAACTTTTTGCTGATAACTTGCTGGAAAGAGTGACTGTTGAAGTTTTTTCATCAGACAAAATTGGCTGGGATAGGGTCATAATTTGTATTAATTTAAAGCAAAACACAACTGCAGTTTCCAGAAAAACAGTAGCATGGACTTTATTTTTAGTGGATGAAAGCATTTCTATTAATCTGTGGACTTTATCAGGTTGTTCTGTTGTATTAATTTAATGTTTGCAGTGCTGTACTTCAACTGTCCTGTTTAAACATAATGTAGCTTTGAATGTGTTTGATAGAATTAAAGTTAAATATTTTTAGATTTCCTTGTAATGCTATTTTTAGATGGGAGAATTTGGTAAAAATAAAATCTCTTATTTCCTGCATCAGAGCCCTCAGGAGATTTCTAGGGGAAGTGTTAGTCAATTATTAGAGTGATTTTGTTTTGACGTTACTTGATTGGTATTGACCCCTCTCAAAAGGAATCCTACACCGGCAGAACATTTTTCCTTATCTATCATAAGTAGTGGTATGAGGTTCCTAAGCATTGATTGGCTTTTCCTGTGGTTAAAAAAAATAAATCTTCAAACTTATTTTATTTCATATTATTTTGAGTTGCACCTTCCCTGTGCTTCCTGTTTAAGTTTTGGGTCAAACCCTTCTTTTTCTCTACTTCTGGTCAGTTTTACAGATTAATTCTCTGTCCATCCTAGGCCTTAATTTTTTTCTTGCATCTGTCTTTACAGCTGTTGCCCTACAAAGTTTTTTTTGTTGTTGATTTTTGATAGCTGCAAGTTCCCTATTAATTTTGCTAGTTATAGATTGTAAAGCTTAAATGTGGGATAAATGCTCCACATCTGTGTTTGGAAAAGGAACAATTTAATACTGCTTCAGAGATTTTAAGGGATTTATCTAAGTCCTTTAAGACAAAGAACAAATTTAAGTTGTTTTAGATGGAGAAGGGTGTAACAATGACCCCCTGATGAGGATTTGACCTTGAATTCGGCTTTGAGGTTGACCCCCCTCAACCTCCAGGGCAGAACGGGTATCCTATGATACTATAATTCAGGGAGATTCTTCCAGTCTGAAGAATAAAAGACACGAGATGAGCATAGATAGGTTTCTGCAGGTCCAAAAGTTTAAAATGTTTATCAGAGGAAGGTGTGCTTTCTCCTGATTTTGTTGACTGTGTATATTGTAAATATTTGGTAGAATTATTGTTAAAACTTCCTGAAAATTGTTATTGAAAATTCCTTTTACTAGTCTAGTCCAGGTACAGATTTGCTGCATCTAGGACTCTTTGTAAGCTTCTGAGCCCCCAAGCCTTTCCGTATTGGAGGGAAGCCTTCTAGCTTATCAGTGGGAGTGGTAAGCATTAGGTAGTCAATCTACCACAAGAGGAGTGGTCCCTGGCCCAGAAATTGTAGCTATTGGCTGTTTGGGCAGTTTTATTTTCCATCTCTTTCAACTTTCTGGTTTAAAAGCCACACTTGCGCTTGTTTCCCACCTTTCTTGTAACTAGTCTAGTCCAGATAGAGTTGCTGTATCCAGGATTGTTAAACTTGGGGGGCTCAGAAGCTTACTTTCTGTGCTGGAAGGAAGCCTTCTAGCTTACCAGTGGGAGTGGTAAGCATTAGGTAGCTTATCTGCCACAAGAGGAGTGGTTCCTGGCCCAGAAATTGTAGCTATTGGCTGTTTGGGCAGTTTTATTTTCCATCTCTTTCAACTTTCTGGTTTAAAAGCCGCACTTGTGCTTGTTTCCCACCTTTCCTGTAACTAGCCTAGTCCAGATACAGAGTTGCTGTATCCAGGACTGTTGGTAAGCTTCTGAGCCCCGCAAGCCTTTCTGTGTTGGAGGAAAGCCTTCTAGCTTATCAGTGGGAGTGGTACGCACTAGGTAGCCTGACTACCACAAGAGGAGTGGTTCTTGGCCCAAAAATTGTAGTTTATTGACCATTTGGACAGTTTGTCCATCTCTTTCAACTTTCTGGTTTAAAAGACCACATCTGCGCTTTTTTCCCATCTTTCCTGTAACTAACCTACTGGGAAGCACTAGAAAGCCTTAAACTGATACAAGCCTTCTAGCTTAGAAGAGAGACTTTGGAGTGATTAAGTATCAGTTTTTTGTACTTTCTTGGTGTACTTAACTGTTTTCTGCCTAAATGCTGATTTTCCAGCGTTTATTGTGATTCAAAAGCTTGTTTTTTTTCACATATTGTACTTATTTGACTGCCTGCACTTTTAAAAAGTCATTTTTTGTTTAAATAATGTAACTGTTGTAGGCTACACAATAAAGTGCGATAGCCTTTTCTGATTGTTTGTAGTCGTTTAAAGCTGTTTTAAGTGCATTTTTTACTGTTTTTGCCTTATCTTTTAAAAAAAAAAAAATATATTATTTTTTTCCCACCTTTCTAAGCTAGTATAGTCAACTTTTCAGGCTATTGCTGAATTCAGGACTGTGTTACAAGTTTCTGAGTTGCCCTTACCTTACTTGGATAGAAGGAAGTTTCTCTGTCCACCTGTGAGAGAGGGGAGCTTTGAGCAGCCTGTCTGTCCCTGGAGGAGTGGTTCCAGCCCAGAAGTTAGTAGTTTATTGACCATTTTGGGCTAATTTCTCTCTCTTTCATTTCCCTGCTATAAAAACCGCATTTGCACAGTTTTGTGTGCCAGGCAGTGCCGGTTAGCTAGGGTTGAATTATTCCCGGCTCCACTGAGTCTTCAGTTTTTCCCTTGAAACTAGTCTAACTCTCAACCTAAGCACACAAAAAGCATCCTACAGCCCAGCACTTGCTCAGACCTAATAGCAAACACTAATATACCCTGACACTTGATTGCCCAATAGGGCAAGGCTCTTTATTCACCCCTTACCATCCAAGCGACTAAGCAGCTCACCCTACTATTCAGGCATCACCAAAAGGCAATTTCAGGAGTACTCTCCAGTCCAGCTGGTGAATCTGGGTATCCTGAGGCAATGTTACAACTGCCTCATGTACACAGACAACCCTCTCCTCCTACCACAACACACTAACATATGTGAGAGATGCAATTATACAGCCAAACTGGAGGCTAAGCCGTCTCCACCCAAGACTGAAACAG
This sequence comes from Protopterus annectens, assembly GCF_019279795.1. Taxonomy (NCBI): domain Eukaryota; kingdom Metazoa; phylum Chordata; order Ceratodontiformes; family Protopteridae; genus Protopterus; species Protopterus annectens. Next base: position 68,409,064 of record NC_056731.1, read on the forward strand.
ACAGTCAAGAGGAGAAGGTTAGCACTTGCACCACACCTCCAGCCACACACAGACCTACTAAACCAGCCCTGGCACAAAATACACAAAGTCATACTCGGAGGCTCTAAATAAAAACCTGCAAAAGCATCAGAGACCTCCAAAGCAGACACCCAAACAGCCTGCATCTCCCGTCACAAACCAGAGAACACATAAAACACAAAATCAGTGTGCCGCGCAATCGCAGCCCTTAAGGCGAAATAACATATCTAACACACTAGTAATAAGTGACTCTATAGTCAGGCACACTGACGTCCCACTCACTAGGCTGGACAAGCAGAAGGTTACTGTTAGCTGCCTGTCGGGAGCCAGAATCCGCCACATAACACAAGCACTCAGGTCTCGCCAGAACAAGTACAAATATGACTCTGTCATTGTTCATGTTGGTGTGAATGACCTGAAACGTACCTCCCTGGATTACATGAAAAGAGACATGGAAGAGCTCTCTGATCATGTAGCCCAGGCTGGTATGACCCTGACCCTGAGTAGCATCCTGCCCTCACCAAGAATGATACCTCAGTATAAAGAAAAAAATGATCAATTTCAACAGTTGGCTAAGCTTCTGGTGTCATTCAAAGGGGATCCAGTGTCTGTCAGCCTGGGATGACATGCTCGACAAGCCGTGTTGCTTCGCAAGAGACGGATTGCACCTGTCACCTCTAGGCTTTTGAATACTGGCCAAGGCTGTTGCTGCCCCCATAGTGCCTTTTTAGGCAAGGCTCAAAAGTCAAACCCACCTCCATAAACAGCACAATTAACAAAAAACTGATGGTTATGCTACTCAACACCAGGAGTTTAAATCTCAAAATGCATGTGCTTGAAGCACTTCTCAGTATGGAGAACATTGACATCTGTGCAGTAACTGAAACCTGGTTCAAGACTCCAGAGAGCACCCTAGCACTACCGGGCTACAACTCGTACCACGCATTTCGGCTACAGAACACAGACCAAAGCACTAAAGGAGGGGGTGCATCCATATTTATCAAGGGTACCTATACCTCCAGTTTAGTGCCGCAGCATGATACCTCTGAGATCATCCATGTGCAACTGACATCAGGCAAATCTGCAATGCACATTGTGGCCTGCTACAGATCACCCTTCATGACTCAGGACCACCACGCCACCTTTCTGGAGACACTGGAAAACATAAAGCTCCTACCGAACACCCTGATATTGGGCGATTTCAATTACCCTACCATTAACTGGGAAAACGACTCGAGTACAAACTCCCAGGCCCTGCGCTTCCTGGAATTCATCAACTCAAATGCCCTGGATCAGCTGGTAAACTCCCCTACCAGAGGTGAAAACATATTGGACCTGGTCATCACAAACATGGGCGACAGGTGTTTCACACCGGAGGTCAACCAGTCACTGGTTAGATCAGACCATAAACTAATCAGTCTGGATGTCCACACCCCACCACCATCCCCAACTAAGGAAACCACAGTAAAAAAACTTTTCTAAAGCAAACTTCACCTTACTTAAGACAGAGGCGGTAAGTTTAACAGCCCCCACGCTAAAGGATAATGCTGCCCAAGATGCAGAAACCTTTACAAATGCACTCTGTGATCCCCTACAAGGATGCATGGATCGTGCCATCCCTAGCAAAACCAAAACTCACTCCTCTAAGAGAAGGAAACTAGTCTGGTGGACCCTTGCCATAAACAGACTATACAATAGAAGGAGGAAACTACTTCAGAAAAAAAGCAAATCCCAGGAAGGAAAGACATCCCTGATGAGTATCGGTAAGAAACTGAAGTCCCTCATAAAATCATCCAAGGCTAACTTCAAAAGAAAAATAGCCAAGGATTCAAAAGATAACCACAAAGCCTTCTTTAGCTATGTTAACAATCTAAGTGGCAACTCGCAGATATGCACTGAAGTAGTGCAAAATAGCACAAAATATACAGAACCTACTGATATTGCCAACATCCTGGCAGATAGATTTAGTGCAAACTTCACTACATATCACCCCCAAAAGGGCCCACAACAATACTGGAAAAGTGTAGTGTTCTGGAAATCACAGACGCACTGGTGAAAATGGCCCTTTCAAAAGCCAAAAACACAGCGTCAATGGGGCCAAATGGTGTCCCAGGCTGCGTCTTGCACGAACTACAGAAAGAACTAATCCCCCACCTAAACACGCTGTTCAACCTCAGCCTCTCCACAGGCTACGTGCCCATAGAATGGTGCACAGCAACGGTTATTCCACTCCACAAAGGAGGGGCCACAGCTGACCCTGGTAGCTATCGCCCCGTAAACCTGACTAGCCTGGTCTGCAAGGCTATGGAGCGCTTCATCATGGAACTCATTAACAAAGACATTGGGAACCTCCAAACACTTGACCCGACCCAGTTCGGCTTTGTTAAGGGCAGATCATGCCTACTAAACCTGGTTGACTTCTTCGAGACAGTCAACAAGGCCATAGACGAGGGAAAGGTTGTTCACACAGCCTACCTTGACTTCGCCAATGCTTTCAACACCATTCCCCACTCGGGTATTACAGAAAAACTCACCAGCCTGAACATAAACCCCTACGTCACTAGATGGGTTGCCAACTGGCTTACAGACAGAACTCACACGGTAAGAATAGCAGGCTCCAGGTCCGACTCTAAACCAGTCACAAGTGGTGTCCCGCAAGGCTCGGTCCTGGTACCCCTACTGTTCGGCATATACTTCTCAGAAGTACAGGCAAACACAGGAGGACTATGGCTAACCAAGTTCACCGATGACTGCAAACTGGGAGTCATAATTGTCTCTCCGGCTGACACGGACATCCTCCAAAAGGGCCTTACTGAGATGGACACCTGATGTCAAAGTCATGGCCTCAAGCTAAATGCCAAAAATGCATAGTCATCCCGTTGGGGAAAAATAAAACACCCATGAATTACCACATAGGTGGCAGCCCCCTTTAATATAGAAGAAGTAATAAGAGATCTGGGGACCCAGGTAGATAGTAATCTCTCCTTTGACGATCATATTGCCAAAGTAGTTAGGAAATCCTTCTATGTGGCCCATCTAATTACTAAAGGGCTCGCATCTAGAAATAAAGAGGTTATAGTGCCCCTCTACTCGTCACTCATCAGGCCAGTCATAGAGTACAATGCCCCATTTGGGATGTACCTCACAAGACACTTAAAACAGCTGGAGAGACCACAAAAGTACCTCACCAAGAGGATTACTGGCCTCAAGCATATGTCCTATGCAGCCCAACTGAAAAAACTCCAGCTGTACTCAGTGGCATATCGCTTACTCAGAGGTGATCTCTGCCAGACTTACAAAGCCATGTCCAATTCAGAATTGATGGACATGCTTTACCTAAAGAAATCCAAGTCACTGCGAGCCAGGTGCTCTAGTGAGCTAAACCTCACCACAACAATAAATAGAACATGCTAGAGGGATAGATTCCTGTCACAGAGACTCCCCATGCTTTGGAACAAAATTCCAAACTACATTAGGCAGAGCCCCACACTAACACTCTTCAAGAGAAACCTTGACGAGTGGATGGGTAACAGAAAATATACCCCTGAGATCACTTCATTGGCTCTGCTTGACAGAGGATCAGTTAATTAATCAATGGGGTGGTAAAAGCTGACACACTCTGTCTAGGCTTATAAATGCCCCTGGGCAGATAGCGTAGTACCTACCTATGAACCTGTGAAAAGCTACATGATAAACTGGTCATGACAAATGATTGTTTTCTTTTACTGATGGAGATTTCCATTGGCTTACGGGGTTGAGGCTTTTAGGATTTTACAGGAATTATTTTCTCCACCTGTCAAAGACAGACTTTTAAAGGTTTGTGAAGATCTGTCTTAAAGATCAACAGTGAAACGTTTGTGAAGGCCTGTCTTAGAGTTCAACAAACAATACCTCTGCTTCCCCCTGGTGGCTTTGGAGGGGGGGGGGGGTGTGGAGGCAATCCTTCTTCATTCCTTTCGATCTTCCCATTTTCTTCACCTACCCCATCTTAGTACTGGTCTTAAAGACTCCAGAGTCTATCTGCAAGGCGGTGATAGCAGTGTTGGCTTCAGTATTTGTCAGCTTTGCTGTATGTGTTGAACTTCTTGTTTTTGTCAACATCAGTGGATCCCTCATTCCTAGGGTCAGAGAGCAAGATGCTGGGTTCAAGCTTAATGCTGATCTTATCTTTGTTTGTGCCAGTCTCGTGGGGTTAGCCTTTAAGGTAGAGACCTTTGAAATGAGTCCTGGGGCCAGTGGGCTTGAGTGCTTCACATTTGGTGTTGGGTAAGTCAGTGTCAAGCTTGACATAGTCTGCCAGTATCAGTATCAGTCTTGATGGGCTTTAGTTATAGACAGCTAGTTTTTTTTCCCTTTGCTCTGAGCCCAGCATCAATATAGTTGATGCACTATATTGTTGATGCAGATAGTTTTGCATATACCTCCCTTATTGCCTTTATCTCCTATGATGTCAAACTCAAGAGATGTTCCTTTGCATGGAGCTCTAGCCTTCTACCTTTCTGGACATCATGACAGAGAGTCAGAGGGTGTCACATGGGGTCATTGAGTGGTATCTGGACCCATCTATTTCTTCATTGTCTGCAGGTCAACTCCCTTAGCGGTTTTAATAGGAAACTTAAGATGCGCACAGTCTTCCACCCTAGATATTGAAGATAGAGGGCATACATCCCTCTTCATCTTTTTGATGACCCCAAATTTGAGGAATTTCTTTAAATGATACAGTGGGAGGACGACCTACAAGACCCTGTGATCTCTGCAAAACACCCTGTGGGAGGTTTTCAAGACTCCTCAGCCTTCTTCCTAAGTAGTTCTTTCCATAGGTAAAATGGTAAGACTGGTGATGAAGATAGCACGGGAAAATGCATCAATGTGGCACCTGTCCTAAGGACATCTGACAGGATCCTCAAGCATCCTAAGGACTGGACTTTTTGAATTGAGACTTCCAAAGCTAGTTCCTTTGTGGCTGTGTTTAGGATGGCTGCACCATTGTAGAGCCTTGCTGTCCATTCCCATTTAGAGTCAAACGCTGTCATGGATAGATACTGTAAGCAAATTTATGCATTCTTTACTTTTTGTTTGACAGTTGGAAACTAACTTTTGTATATATTATTGAGTTCCAGGAGGATCTGTCACTTTGCTCAGCATCAGTCACCTGATGAGTGGCTGGGTGGACAGCTTAAATCAAACTGAACTGAATCCTAGTCACTAAAGTTGAAGAAAGTAACTTGGTGATCTGACAGCAAATAGCCCATCCCCTTGTGAGAGGTAGGACTGTATCCCGGAGGAACCTGGAGCTGTTCCAGGCTGTTTGTATATACAGATTTAGTCTTGACCACAAATTCTGATACTTCTTTATAGGCAGTTTTAATGCTTTCCAGCATATGAGTACTGTTCAGTTACATATAGACCTTTATTTTTTTTCTTGCATTGAATTAAAATGTTAAAAAGTAGATAGAAGCTGTTAATAATTGCATGTGGCCATTATTCAAGCAGTTGGAGTTACTAGATTTAGAGTCATGTAAATCAGATTAATTCCACCATATGTTTCTTGATTTTTTTATAGAGACTCAAAGTTTGCTCGAACTTGCACTGTTATGTTTATATTTCACTCATTACATCAACATTTGATTATCCAAGTTTTTATCAAGTCACCAGTGAATTTTTTTGTGTGCACGATGTTGTACAACTTTTAAAAAGAGATGTGTTTAGTGATTTATTTTGTCTGTGCTGGCAGTTGTCAGGCTTAATGAAATTTATTTTATTTAATCTACACTTGTTGACTGGGTAATCCTACTAGGTCAGTGGCATCTTTTTAGAGGAGACCCAAGGCATTATTCATACTGACTAAGTGCAGTTTAGTCAGCAACATCCCCTGCTGTTTCCAGTAGGTGTCATGGCATCTTTTATATGTCCTTGTGAACTACCACCAGCTGAAGCAGATGGAACTTCTGTTTAAAGTCTCATCTGTAGGACGGCCCACTCAGTAGTGCAACACCTCCCCTTATGCTGCAGTATAGTGTCAGTACTGGAAGATTAATCCAACTTCTTGATGTGGGAATGAGAACGTTTTTAAGATGTTTCCCTTTTTCTCCTTGTTTGTTTCGTCTCAGTGTTGGTGTATAAGTAAGGGTAGATATAGACGGGTGCAGGATTACTTGCCCTCTTTTTGTTTTTGTTTTTTCTTGTGATGTGATGAGCCTGCTAATTGGGCTCAGTTTAATGAAGGGCAGCATTTTAAATTTTGAAAGTGAGAGTTCTGGAATAGTGAGACAATGTGTTTCTTGAGTATATTCATTTTTCTCTGAGACATTGTGATCTTGGAGTTATTGTATATAACTATTGGGGGATGGGGGTGGGAGAAGGGGGTCTTGACCCCTTGCAATAAATAAACTTTAAAGGAGAACATACATTGTCTACATTAACTATTTTCCAATAACTGGCAGATAAGAATGTTCAATACAGAATCCCGCACATACTTTTGTATTTCAAGTACTTCATGTATTACATCCCAATATATTGGGGGGGGGGTGATTTGGTGAATTGCACAGAGGTAATACAGTTGGAATGGATTCTGAGGCTAGGGGCTCACCAGCCAATGGAGCTTAATGACAATGTCCCACTTAAACCATTGCTGAAGTCCAGATGGTTGAAATGAGGGACTGGTTTTTAGTATGCTGGTAGATTATAATCATGCATATTCCTGATTTATTTTTATTCTTATATATATTCCTTTGGTGCTGAATGATGTGTATTACTACTCCCATATTTGTGGGTTGAATATGTACGCACAGAATTAGTTAAGCATTTTTGTTTTTGTATTATTTTATTATGTTTTGTATGCGGTACCTTAAGTAATTTACTGTTGATGTTATTTATTGTGATAGGTCATTTGCTTAATTAGTTAGAGGTTTTTTTAATGTATATACCTCTATATGCTCTTAGTTTTATTGTCTGAGTAAGTGGCATGTTGGTGCCGTGAAAGTGCTTACGTTTTATTAAAAACATGTTTTACTACTTGCTTAGTGAATTTGTTATTGACTAAGCATTCTTATCTGCCAGTTATTGGGACATACTGCTTCAGTTTTGTTTGGTGGTGATTGCCATTGGGGTTTCTTGGATTAACTATTTTCCTTCAATTTTGCTGTTTTTGTTATTTTGACACTCAGTTCAGGCCTTGGCATTACAATAGGGAGTAGTAATGAGCTGTAGATTGAGACATGTCACAAAGGAAGTCTGAGGTCATTTCATACAAAGTAACAAAAATTGTATTACAGCTTTTCATGCAAAGTGATTGCCAGTGCCATTAATTTACACCATCAAATTTAGATTTGGATTGGTTTATATTTAAAAGTTTAAGACCTTAAATGATTCCTCCCAGTACCATAGCCAGCTATAGAGGCTTGGCAAATTTACTTACGAAATCCATAAGCAGCATACAAAGACAAATTGCAGAACCATTATTAATTTTCCAAAATGTTATTTTCAATTATATATTAATAAAACATTCATTTAATGATATGTGTGTCATAAAACAGAGTTCAAATGCCATTTCATTTTAAGCAAAAAAAAAATTGAAATGCTGTTTGAATTATGAGGCAAAATATTTTTCATAGTAATGTAATCAGTTCAAAGGTCATTCATTGCACCATTTTTTTTAGAGGAAGGGAAAGGTTCACTCTTATCCAGGTTTTCAGTCTTTTTTTCTGTTTTTTCTGCACTCGACATTTCGAGTTCTGACATTTCAATAGGGAGCCACCAAGAACATTTGAAGAGAGAATATCCATCAGGTTTGAGTTCCCTGTTGCTGTAGACATCCACCCATCCCCTTTTTCCCCATTTTACACATGTGGTTGGTATTGTTTCTTATGTCTGCCATGACTTTTGCCAGTTGTATGTATTTTAAGCCTAAGTCTAATACTTGCTGCAAACTTGTACTGAAACTGCACTTCTGGCATCCAAGCCAATTTATACTCGTCTTCAAGAAACTACTACTTATTGTTGCTTTTCATGTATTTTACACTTGTCATTTGCTGTTTGCTGCAGGCATTCTGAGACTGAGTCAAGTCATAGCTGTAGACTGCTTATTTGTCTTTTTACTGTACTAAACTTTTATGATGACAGTCTAAATCATTTGTACTAAGCTGCTTCTGTAGTAGCAAGTCAAGTTTGTAGTTACTGCTTCATATATCCAATAGTTGTTGCTACACTTCTTACTGACCTTTGTACCCTTCATTTACTCATACTTGCATATGTAATTGTAATTCTGGTGCTTTGACTCATTGCTCATCCTACTGTTCTAGTATATTGACTGTTCCTACAAACTCACTTAATAAGCACTCCACTGTAGTTTGCCCAGAAAATTTATAGCCGGTCAAAAATATTTCACCAGGCACTAACCTTACCATCTGTTGCCAGCCTGATAGCAGTAGGAGCACAGAGACAATGCAAGAATGTTTCATGCTCACTGACAACTGTTCGATTCTTCCATTAAATTATTCCATGTGTGATAATTGCAATGACCTACTAACCATGGGGGCCACCATCTCTTCAGAGATTGTAGACTGTGCACCCAGCATGTTGTCAGTTTTGACACCCACTTCGTACAGCCATGCCCATCATGTGCTAAACAAACCAGCTTTCTTAGGGCCTCCTTAGATGAAGGTTTGGTATGCAGGATACTCAGCATCGCACTAACAGGCAAACAACACAGCACAGACACTTCAGACAATACAACTACATAAAGGAGTCACTCAGTTGGCAGATCAAAACCCTTAAGGCAGCAAGGCCAAAACATTGCATCTGCTAGCAACTTAGTCATAGCTGACTCTAGATACTACACTCACAAGACTGAGCAAAGACAGAGTAATAGTTGGATGTTCTTCGTGTTTCACTGTTGCAGTCATCACATTTGGGTTATTCTGCCAGGGGTAGCCCTCAGTCGGCCCGAATACCAGGGGCTTAGTATTTCTGCGTTGGTTGCTATTACTGCAGGACTGACGTCAGGTTGTCAGTGGTATAAAATCAGGCAGCCGACGCCATTACATCAGTCTTTCTTTCTGAGGAGCCCGAAGCTGAAGCAGTTCACGTGTGTGCTAGTCGGTCGCCACCTGAGTTTTCGTTTTAGAATTGAAGTTGAAGTCTTCTAAAGTTAAGTATCCCACTGGGGATCCTTTTTTCTTGCTCTAACCGATGTCAGAAAAAGTTAACAATTGTCTCACCTGTGGAAAGCAAATACTATACCGAGACTTCCATTCTTACTGCGTCACCTGTTTAGACCCAGACCACGACAGCCCCCACTGTCGCTTTTGTGCTTTGTTCAATGCCAGAACTATACGTCGTCGGGACATTATTGTAGTTAGATAGTTTCACTCTCAGTCTTCGAATTCCGATATGGCTTCAGTAAGCCATCCGACTACCGATCTTCTGAAAAAATGTAAGGATAAAAACAGAGATGGACTGCACGGGTCCAAAACTGCCGATGATGCTTCCGCTAAGCTAGTCGTCAGTTCTCCGGTTTTCAGTGAGGTGCTTTCCCAGCCCCTGATGCCCACTTCTGTGGCTTCGCAGGTCGCTACCAAGACCCTTTCAGAGTCAGGTATGCCGCGAGACTCTTCTTCGACTAAGGATCCTGCAGATGTCTCTACCTTGGATGGGTCCGGAGCAGCTGAGCAGGCACCAGCTTCCGCGGAAGTACTTCGCACTACCGTTACTCGACACAGACCGATTTCTTTCGCGCCTTCACTTCTTTCTAAAACTACCGAGTTTTTAAGGCCCAGGGTACGAACCACACCCAAAAAACGACGACCTAAGCTCAGGCACCTGCTTCCTTGCCTCGGTCTCAAATGCTTAAAATGGCAGAAGACCTTATTATGCTTATTTGGGGAAGCCAGGTTACCCCTTCCTAAAAAAAAAAGGGGGGGGGGAGACTTGTCCCCGGTAGTGTTACCTGAACAGGAGTCCGATAAATCTGATGCATCTGAATATGAAGATATGCAACCCTTCTCTGTTTATGAGGATTCTGATGCAGAGGAATCCATTCTTTCTGCCTCTCCACTTGAGGATTTTTCATTTGTGGAAACCCTTCATACTTTAAGGGAGCATTTCCAATGGGAATGTTAAAACTATCCTCAGTCAAAAAAGAGACTCTGGGAATTCTTAGCTCTACCACAGCACAGACCTTTGGCCCCGCCTCCTCCTGGCACCCTTCTTCCTGCTCCCAGGAAACCTGATAAGTATTAGAGTCCCTGACTCTCACAAATTTCTTTTCAAAAATCCTACTGCTGACCCAGTGGTCATCTCTCAAGGACCTAAAGGAATTAAAGCAACTTCAGCCAAGAATCCCACCCCCTCAAATAGGGATTCCCAAGCTTTAGACAGATGGGGTAAAAAAGTATACACCTCTGCTGCTCTTGCTGTTAGAGCATTAAATTGTCAGTTCCACATGCTGAAATATCAGCAGCATACCATGGAACTCCTCAAACAAAAAATATCTTCCTTTCCTGCTTGTGCAGAAAATAAAGAATTACAGGGGTTAATGCATTCTGCAAGTCAAGTAACTAAACACACCTTGCAATGTGTTTTTTATGTCCCAGAAGCATCTTGCAGGGCAGCATTCACTGGTTCTGGCCTTAGAAGGCATGCTTGGCTTAAGGAACAGGCCTTGCCAGACCATGTCAAATCCAAATTATTGGATGCACCATTGAACAAAGACAACTTATTTGGCACCAAGGCAGAAGAGGTCTTAAAAAAGATAGAAGAAAAAGCTAAATCTATGCAGACAGTTAAAGACTTCTTGTGGGTCCAGCCTCCAAGGTTCAGTAGGCATTTCCCCTTTAAGCACTGGTCCTTTCCTGCCCCCTGCAAGCCAGCTCAACCCAGACCCAGGGGAAGCAGCCCCCCCAGACAGCAGCCCCAGGGAGTGCAGAGATCTAAGCAGTGGAGTTCCTCCTCTTCAAAAACAGGTAGTGCAACGCCACCCCCTTATGGTAAGAACCCGCAATGACTTTACACTCCCACCCCTTTATGCCCACCTGCTTGTACCCCTCCCTAGGAGGAAAACTCTCCTTCCACGCAAGCAACTGGGCCACTATTACCAACGACCGATGAGTCCACAACATAGTGTCCCAGGGATACAGATTTTATTTCCACACTCAGCCAACCCCAAAAGAGTTCCCAGATCTTTCTCCTAATCAGTGGGCAGAGGCCAAAAAGCAACTCCTTTTCCTGCCTTCCATGAGGACAATACAGCATGATGTCCTTCAAGGATGCATCTGCAGTCATCACATATGGTCGGCCGGATTCCAAAGTCTGGGTCTGGCCTCGGCTGATGTCGCACTTTCCCCAACGTCAGAGCGTCTGGGGTATAAAAGCATCAGCCGACGCCATCTTCCTCAGTCTTTCTTGCCGCGTGGTGCCCGAAGCAGAAGCAGTTCGCAAGTGCCGGTCGGCCAGCTCCTGTGATTCAGCTACCGAAGACTTCGAAAAAGCTAAGTACCCCGTTGGGGACTCTTTCTTGCCTCAGCCGATGTCAGATAAAGTTAATAATTGTTTAACTTGTGGGAAACAAATACCTCATAAGGATTTCCACTCTTACTGCCTCCCCTGCCTAGGCCCAGACCACGACGTCTCGGCCTGTTCAGCCTGTGCTTCCTTCAACCGACGAACTCTTAGACGTCGGTCGGAGTTTGCAGAGGAATTCTTTGGGGCTACTTTTGCTTATAAGATGCTGTCGGAGACTCCGACTTCGCATTTAGTTAAAAAACGGAAGGACAAGGACCGACACACGCGGCCCGCGGTTTCGGCTGAAACCACGGTCAGGCCTACCGCGAGTGTCTCGGTCTCGGCTGAAACAGAGTCCTTGGTACTTCCTATTACCGAAACCGCACAACCGACTACCTCGGCCCCGGAGGCCCCAGCCGAGTCAGTTATTGAATTACTTACTGAAACCAATGTCCAGCAACCTTCCGACACCATTCCTTTAGACAAGTCTACTCCTGCACGTGGTGCAGCCAGACCCCCTGCTTCCATGTCCATTAAGGCTTTTTCTAGGGCTAAAGCTGCTAAACTTACTAAAGCTTTGCCTCCCAAGGTTTCCTCTCAGAGACCTTCTACTGGCTCTCAGATTCTTAGCCTAGCAGAGGATCTTATCTCATTAATTAGAGGTTCTCAACCTCATCCGGACAGGGGCTCTCAACCACCTCCAGACAAAAGGCCCAGGGTTGAGCCCTCTGACCCCCACTCCTCAGATGAGTCCACTGATGGCTCTGCTCTGTCAGACCACCAGGAGGAGGCTTATTCGGCCTACGAGTATTGTGATGCTGAAGAATCTATTCCCTCGGCCTCCCCTCCTGAAGAGTTTTCCTTTGGAGAGACATTACACTCTATGAGAGAACATTTTCAATGGCAGGGTCAGGAATTCTCTGATTCTAGAAAGAGATTAAGGACCTTTTTACATTTACCTCAGCATAGGCCTTTAGCTATACCTCCTGTTTTGAATATCATTGATGATGTGTACTCTGATGCTAGTACAGCACCTGACTCCCTCCGGCTGCTGCCAAACCTGATAGGTACTACAGGGTCCCGGACTCACACCTACACCTGTACAAGGCCCACTCTGCTGATCCAGAAACTATTTCCCAGGGCCCAAAAGGGGTTGCTGCTTCCACTGCTGAAAATCCTCTACCCTCTGAAAGGGAGTCCAGAGCATTAGAGAGATGGGGTAAGAAAGTGTATACTTCTGCAACTCTTTCCATGAGGGCATTAAATTGTCAATTTCATATGATACAGTACCAATAGTATTTGTTAGATGAATTACATAAGAAACTGTCCTCTTCTGAACCCCTTGATCGCAAATCCCTTCAGGATCTGGTGCATAACTCCCAGCAGGTTAGTAACCATTTCTTACAGTGTGGTTATGATGCATTGGAAGCTTCATGTAGGTCAGCTATGACAGGTGCTGTTATACGTAGGCATGCCTGGCTGAAGGAACAATCTCTGCCAGACCATGTTAAAGCTAAGCTTTTGGATGCTCCTATGGAAAAGCAAAAATTATTTGGTTCCACGGCTCAAGAGGTCTTAAAGAAATTTGAAGAAAAGGCAAAATCTGTGCAAACAGTCAAAGACTTTCTGCAAGTCCAACCACCGAGATTCAGCATAAATTGGCCTACTAAGAATTGGTCCTTTCCGGACTCAGACAGATCTCAGAGAGGCAGGAATAGACGTGCCAGAGGTAGAGGGCAAGCTAGAGGCTCCTACAGAGGCCGTCAGTGGCAGCCTCCCAACCAGAGAGGTAGTGCAGGAACTACAACTGCTACACCAGGACAGACTCAATTACTTTATTTTGACTCCGCCGACCAGGGCTCAATTAGAAGCACCTTTGGACGGAAAGCTTTCCTTATTCTCAAAAAATTGGCACAGCATTACAAGGGACACATGGACACTGCAAATAATAGACAAAGGATACAGGTTCCATTTCCACACATTGCCAAAAAGAAAAGGCATGCCAGACCTGCCAACAAATCAGAGGGCAGAGGCTTTGAAGCAAATTACCAACTTAATACAAATGAAAGCCATAGAAAAGGTACCTCTTTCAGAACAAGGCCAAGGATTTTACTCCAGATTATTCCTTGTTCCAAGAAAAGAAAATCAATGGAGGCCTATTCTCGACTTGTCCGCACTGAATGCTTACCTCATTGTGCCAAAATTCAAAATGCTGACTCTACAGCAACTCCTTCCCATGCTGGGCAAGGGGTCTTGGCTGGTGACTCTAGACCTCAAGGAGGCATACCTGCATGTCCATATCCGACAAAGCTGCAGAAGACACCTCAGATTTCTTGCAGGGTCAGAGCATTATCAATTCTCAGCATTGCCCTTTGGCTTATCTACTGCACCCAGAGTATTCACGAAATGCCTGGTATCAGTAATTGCACACTGCAGACTTCAGGGGATTCAAATCTACCCATATCTGGACGACTGCCTTATACAAGCGGACAGCAAGCAAACTCTGTTAAAGGACTTGGACTATACCATCCACCTGCTACAGGCCTTGGGATATACAGTCAACATCCACAAATCAAGACTTGTTCCATCCCAAAGAATAACTTTTCTGGGTGCGGATCTAGACACAACCACCCAAATGGCCTTTCTCACAGAAGAAAAACAAAAACTACCGGATTACTTCAAGAATCTGACAAGACAAACTCAGCTGACTGCAAGGAAAATCCTGCAGGCCCTGGGTTACATGGCATCTTGCATTCTTCTGATTCCACAAGCAAGACTGCATATGAGAAAATTACAATGGTACCTAAGGAGTTTATGGACTCAGCACAGTCACAGCTTAGAAACTTTGATCCCACTCATTCCATGCCTTCAAAAGGAATTTCTGTGGTGGGCTCAAGCCTGCCAGTTGAACAGCGGGTTGCCCTTCAGCAAGCCAAGAGCCAACCAAACCATCACCACGGACGCTTCAGACCAAGGTTGGGGAGCACACATGGAGGGCAGATGTATCCAAGGGCTATGGCCCCAAAAAAGCTGCGCATGCACATAAACCAAAAGGAAATGCTGGCAGTGATGCATGCAATCGAGGCCTTCAAACCTTTCCTTCATCAAGGCCACCTGCTCATAAGGACAGACAACACCACAGTTATGTGGTACATAAGCAAGGAGGCACCCATTCCTACCCTCTTTGCAGACTGGCAATGAATCTATGGGAACTTTCCTTGAAACTCAATATACAGCTACAGTCCCAGTTCGTGCCAGGGAAAGACAATATACTGGCAGACAGCTTAAGCAGAACTACCATGGATGCACACGAATGGATGCTGCACCCAGGCATCTTCTTACTCATAACACAATCATGGGGAAGGCCCGAAATAGATCTGTTCGCTTCCCCCCACAATCATCAACTGAAGAAATTCTGCTCAAGAACATACCACCCACAAGCATGGAAAGTGGACTGTCTCTCTCTTTCAGCTGGAAAGCTCTAACAGTGTATGCTTTCCCACCTCTTCCATTACTGACCAAGGTCTTACTGAAGATCAGGGCAGAGCAGCCCAGAGTGATTCTGATAGCTCCAAACTGGCCAAGACAGCACTGGTACCCACTGTTAAAGAGCATGTCACAGACGAAACCGTGGCCTCTCCCCCTATGGCCACTTCTACTGACGCAGCACAATTTCAAGACTCTGCATTCCAACCTGAAAACCTTGCAGCTAACTGTCTGGAGAATACCATGACTCCTCCTCAGGATAACCTATCCCAGAGAGTGAAGGATATTATTATGGAAGCTCGCCGGCCTTCCACAAGGAAGGCATATTCAGCAAAATGGAAAAGATTTCACACTTGGAGCACAACAAAGGGCCTAGATGTGACACTGATGAACATGGCACATATACTGGAATATTTGGCAGAATTGTTCCACAATGGCCTGTCTTACTCTTCCATTAAGATACATGCCTCAGCAATTTCAGCAGAATACAATGTTAATCCACCTGTCTTCTCTCATCCTCTCCTAAGACAGTTTCTAAGAGGAATCAAAAACATCAATCCTCCAAGGAAACCACCTCTACCTTCCTGGGACCTTAACTTCGTGTTGGAAAAACTAACACTTCCTCCCTTTGAACCAGCAGCATCGGCAGATCTACAGTTTCTGTCTTGGAAAACTGCCTTCCTTCTGGCCATAACCTCAGCAAGAAGAGTATCTGAGTTACAAGCTTTAATGGCAGTGCAGCCATTTCTTATCTTTCATCAGGACAGAGTTTCTTTTAGGACCAATCCTACATTTATGCCAAAGGTGGTATCCAGGGTATCTTTGAACCAAGCTATTCACTTGCCTACATTCTTCCCACAACCACAAAATAAAGGGGAGAAACTTCTGCACACCCTGGACATACACAGACAATTGCGCTACTACTTGGACAGAACTAAGTTACAGAAAGACTGACCAGTTGTTTGTAGCATATGCTGCTGGGGCCCAAGGAAAAGCAATTTCCAAACAGACAATTTCAAAATGGATAGGAAATTGCATTAGTTTTTGTTACTCCTTTCATGGAAAAACTGTGCCAGCTAACATTAGACCTCATTCCACGAGAGCCACAGCCACCACCACAGCCTTCCTAAGAGCAGTGGCTACCAAGGACATTTTAGAAGCTGCTACATGGAGCTCCGTGCATACATTTGCCAAGCATTACAATTTACCTTTATACTCCAGATCCAGAGCAGGTTTTGCTACGGCAGTCCTGCAGGGTATCTTAACTACACCATCCTTTACTTAGTACCTCCACCCCCAGATTGGCTATGGTATTCTACCCATATGTGATGACTGCAGATGCATCCTTGAAGGACATAGTACAGTTTTGTACCTACCATAAATGTAGATGTCCGATAGGTATGCATCTGCAGTCAGGTTTACCCTCCCTCCTTCCCCTCTGTGGTATTCCTAGGGTGCTTACTGCTCTATTAGCTAGCTGGGGGAATCTATTATGGTGTATTTGTTTGTATATATATGTATATATTTTTCTGCAAATGTGTGGAATTTTATTGCATTCCTCCAAATTTAGCCTTCCTAGAGGGCACCTGGCATCTAGGGCAAGAAAAACTGAGGAAGATGGCGTCGGCTGATGCTTTTATACCCCAGACGCTCTGACGTCGGGGAAAGTGCGACATCAGCCGAGGCCAGACCCAGACTTTGGAATCCGGCCGACTGAAGGGCTGCCTGAGGCAGGACAACCCATATGTGATGACTGCAGATGCATACCTATCGGACATCTACATTTATGGTAGGTACAAAACTGTACTTTCCTGCAGAACAGATAGGCCAAGGTTTCTACTCCAGACTCTTCCTAGTACCCAGAAGAGAGGGCACCTGGCGCCTCATCCTCTATCTATCCATTCTAAACACCATTCTGGTGATACCAAAATTCAAAATGCTCACCCTCCAGCAGCTTCTACCAGTGCTTTCCAAGGATGCCTGGTTAGCCATCCTAGACCTAAAAGAGGGCCTACCTACACATCCCAATCAGGGAATTATGCAGGAAATACCTACATTTCAGGGCAGAATCTATGCACTTTCAGTTCTCTGCTTTTCCCTTTGGCTTATTCACTGCTCCCAGAGTTTTCACAAAATGCCTGGCTCCTGCCATTTCTTTTTGCAGATAGAGCTATTCAAATTTACCCATACTTAGATGATTGCCTGAGTCAGACAGACCGTCAGGAAAAGCTGTTACAGACCTGACTTTTGTAAAGGACCTACTGACCTCCCTGGGGTATACTATCAATGAAAAGAAATCAAAACTAGTCCCCATACAAAAATTGTATTCCTGGGAGTAAGCCTGGACACAGCATTCCATACTCCAGAAAAACAAGCCTACCTGACAGGCTACTTCTCTCAGCTAGCCACCAGAACCCAGTTATCTGCAAGGAAAATCCTGCAAGCTCTAGGCTTCATGGCCTCCTGCATCCTACTCATTCCATATGCCAGACTGCATATGAGGAAACTACAGTGGTACCTAAAAAGCCTTTGGTGTCAACACTCTCAAGACTTGGAAACTCTCATACCAGTGATACCTTGTCTAAGGAAAGATTTGCTTTGGTGGGTAGCAGCTTGCAACCACAAGGGACTTCCCTTCTCACAACCCCATGCCACCCAGATCCTCACTACAGATGCGTCAGACTATGCTTGGGGTGCACACCTGGATGGTAGGTGCATTCAGGGTCATTAGAGCCCAAATCAAATACATCTGCACATCAACCAAAAAGAGAGAGTAGCTGTTCAGAACACCTTGACAGCCTTCAGACCCCTACTCCCCAGGCCTCTACTGATCAAAGCAGACATTACCACAGTGATGTGGTATATCAACAAGCAGGGAGGGACTCCCTCTTATCCTCTCTGCAGGCTCGCCATGACCCTTTGGCACATGGCCTCAGCCATGCAACTACACCGGCTAGCACAATTCCTGCCAGGCTCTCTAAACTGTCTGGCAGACAACTTAAGCAGAAACCTGCTAGACCCACAAGCATGGCAGCTAGCCCATAGAACCTTCACCCTTGTAACCCAGAAATGGGGCACCCCAAAGGTCAACCTCTTTGCCTCCCACTCCAATCATCAGCTCAAAATATTCTGCACCAGGGAACCTCACAGCACGACCTGGAAAGTGGATGCTCTATCCTTCCAGTGAGTAAACCTCTCGGCCTATGCATTTCCTCCTCTACCACTCATATCAAGGGTACTGCTCAAAATAAGGGAGGAAAAACGGAGGGCAATCCTGATTGCCTCAGGCTAGCCATGCCAGCACTGTTACCCACTGCTGAGCAGCCTGTCATCCCTGCCACCATGGCACCTGCCTCAGATCCCCCAACACTCCTGACCCAGGGGAATAGGAGAATTCATGCATTCCCTCAACCTGGCAGCTTGGCTTATTCCCTGACCACACCTCAAGCTGCTAGCCTAAGCAAATAAGTTCTAGATGTTATACGGGAGGCCAGATGCCCCAGCACTAGAAAATCCTATGCTGACAAGTGGAAAAGGTTTTACACCTGGATCCAGACTAACAGAGCCCGAACGGCACAGCCCCTCCCTACCTCTCATCCTGCATTACCTGGCAGACCTACAACACAGGGATCTATCCTTCTCTTCTATTAAAATTCATGCCTCTGCCATCTCTGCTCATTACAACACAGAGCCACCTCTCTTCTCACACCCTCTCATCAAACAGTTCCTAAGTGGGGCTAACAACTTAAGGCCACCCAGAAGAGCTCCTATTCCATCTTGGGACCTTAACTTTGTGTTGGAAAAGCTCAGCCTTACCCCCCTTTGAACCTGCAGCTTCAGCAGAGTTAAAATTTCTCTCTTGGAAGACAGCCTTGCTTCTCGCCATCACTTCACCTAGAAGAGTATCAGAGCTACAAGCACTCATGGCTGTAGAGCCCTTCATCATTTTCTATGCTGACAGAGTCTCACTCAGGACTAACCAATCCTTCAATCCTAAAGTGGTGTCCAGTGTGGCTCGCAACCAATCCATAGATTTGCCCACCTTTTCCCCTAACCCACAAAACAAGGGGGAAAGGATACTGCATTCTCTAGATGTGTACAGACAGCTCAGATTCTATCTGGACAGGACTAAATCTTTTAGAAAAACTGATCAATTGCTAGTCAGCTTCGCAGCAGGGGCAGAGGGCAAGGCCATTTCCAAACAAACAATCTCCAAATGGATAGCACACTGCATCCATTTTTGCTACAGACAGCATGGGAAACCACCCCCAAAGGGGGTCAGGACACATTCCACCAGGGCATCCTCCACCTCTGCAGCTTTTCTTAGAGGGGTCCCCACCAGGGACTTCCTGGAGGCTGCAACATGGACATCTGTTCATACCTTCACCAAGCATTACCACCTGCCTATCTTCTCCAAATCCAGGGCAGGCTTTGCCACCGCAGTCTTGTAGGGCATCCTAGCCAGCCCACAGTCTTTTTGACTGCCTCCACCCTTTTCTTCAGCTTTGGGAATCAACCCAAATGTGATGACTGCAACAGTGAAACATGAAGAACATAGTACAGTTGTGTACACTTAAAATGTAGATGTTCAAGTGTATTCACTGTTGCAGTCCTGGTTTCCCTCCCTCCATTTCCCTTGTCTCTCTATCTCTTCCTCTCTCCTTACAGGGATTTTTTGGTATTTACTTTCTACTGGTGGTAGAAAGTAAATACCAAAACATTTCTACTGGTGGTCTAAGCCGCGGTGGTGCAGTGGTATCATTGTCGCCTCACAGCAAGAGGTTCTCCCATTCGATTGTCGGCTGGAGCACCTTCTGTGTAGAGTCTGCATGTCCTCCTCGCAGTCGAGTGGCATTCGAAAGACGTGTGAATGGGCATGCCTTCGTTGAAGGTTGAGTGTCAGGCTGGCACCTCGGCACCATAAAAATCTACTGCCAATCATTAGCGGACCGGAGTTCCACTGTGGTGACCCCTAACCGGGAAAAGCCAAAAGAAAAACAAACAACTTTCTACTGGTGGTATTCTTCCACCAATAACTTAGCTTCCTATTTGGGGACTCCTGACCTTTAGGGCAAGAAACACTGATGTAATGGTGTCGGCTGCCTGATTTTATACCACTGATGACCTGACATCACCTCTGGTATTCAGGCCGACTGAGGGCTACCGCTGGCAGGATAAGCCAAATGTGATGACTGCAACAGTGAATACACTCTATCATCTACATTTATGGTAAGTGTACACAGCTGTACTTTGCTTCTTAGGTGCCAGGATCTGCACTGTCACTTGGGCCCTCAAGTCTGTTCACCGTAAGTAAACATATGACAAGGTCATTGCACTTCTGGAAGTGAATGACTTGAGAAATATCTCCTTGGATCATACAAAGAGGGATGTGATGGAGCTCTCAGAATATGTATCTGAAATTGGTAGGAAGTTAGTATAGTGCAGTATCCTACTGTTAGCAAGAATGATGCCACAGTACAAACAAAAGGTAATGTACTTCAATTATTGGTTTAGCTGTTAATGTCATTCTAAGAGGATCTAATATGCATCTGCCAGGGAGATGGTGATCAGCGGCCCTGACTGCGTTGTTACAGATGGCCTGCAGCTCTCTCTCCCCATAGCTTCTGTATATTGGCCAGGACTTTTTCCCCCTCCACTGCTGCCTATTTTACTTCTATTCTGATGTTGCAGTATTCATAACAGTAAGGAGTAGCTACCTACAGCGTCCAGCCAGTATACCAAAGTCTTTGTCTTGGAGGGTACATCTGACGTCGGCTACGAGGGCCATAAGCTGGTGTTGGGTATAAAGGTGACGTCTGCATGTACCCTCCTCAGAATTTTTCTGCCACACTGATCATCGGACGCCCATTCGCCAGTTCTACCTTACTTCATGTTTTATCAGATGACTACAGTTATGAGTATCTAGACCAGACGACCGTTTTGGACCATTCAGATAAGTGCCCACTGGGGTTTTTTCTTACTTGTTTTGCTTACTGTTTTAGACTTGCAAGTCAGCTAGGAAAGGGAACTGTGCTTGTGGATGACAGATTCCTCAAGGACACGCACGATAACTGTGTTTTCTGTCTAGGCGAGGCCCACGACCATACATCCTGTTCTATCTGTAAGTCGTTCATCCCCAAAACACTTCGTAGCCAAGTAGCGCTTTAAATCTTTACCTCAAGAATCAGAGACTCAGACATTTGGCGTTAGGCATGGAGGGAGGAGTAGGCCTATCCGACGTGCCACCTTGGAAGAAGGCGAAGAAACTTAAGCTTGAATCCCAGGCTACACCTCAGGTGTCCGAACCGGCTTGAGGCGAGTGCAGATTCTGAATCCATTCAGATGATGGTCTCCCAAGGAGGCCCGGAAACCACAATGGAAGCTGGGGTGCAGGATACCGAAGGTACGTCCGCTGAGGTATTTCAGCCATTAGAGTCTGAAGGCAGAGGGGAAACCATGGCTCACCTTCTCAGAAGCCCCTGCCCCTCCTCCTCTTGCTAGGCCAACATCTGCTTCCTCTTGTCTACTACACCCTACCTAGTCTTCCACAGGGACAGAGTGGTCCTCAGGACCAACCCCTCCTTCATGCCCAGGGTAGTTAATGAACTCTCATTGAATCAAACCATTAACCTACCTGTCTTCTACCCCCATCCTCAAAATGCTTCAGAGAGGGACCTTTCACTCTCTGGCCGTGCACAGACAACTAAGATAATACCTAGGTGAAACCAAAGACATCAGGAAATCAGAACAGTTATTTGTTTCCTTCCATCCCAGAGCACTAGGGAAAGTTGTATCTAAGCAAACCATTACCTCGTGGTTCTCCAGTTCCATCTCCTTCTGCTATTCCCACCATGGAAAAAACCTTGCAAGGCAGTATCAAACCACATTCCACCAGAGCAGCTACCCCTTCTTCTGCCTTTTTGAAAGGCATTAATTCCCCTTCTATTGTAGAGGCAGCCACTTGGACCTCAGTGTACACCTTCAGCAAACACTACAAGCTGGACAATGGCATCCCGTGCTAGAGCCAGTTTTGCCAGAACTGTCCTACAGGGTCTCTTAGACCACAGAAACCCTTCCTCCTCCCAGGATCATACTTAAAGCTCTGGTACTCTCCCTACTGTTATGAATACTGCAACATCAGAATAGAAGGACATAGAATAGTTGTGTAAGACCTTACCACAACCATAGATGTCCTTCTCTTCTACGTTGCAGTATTCAGTCCCACCCTCCTACCCCCTGTTTTTTGCTACTGCTATAGCAGGTATTTTATGAACACCTGTGGCCATCTTCTTCCCCAAGTCTCTGCCTACATAGCCTTATTACTGCTCTGGCTTTAGCAGGCATGTAAGTCTAAGGGTCTCAGTTAGGACCCTCCTGAAAAACCTCAGGGGCACTAGTATATGCAGCAGAAATTATTCTGAGAAGGGTACGTGCAGACTTCACCTTTATATCTAACACCGGTTTATGGCCCTCATAGCCGATGTCACACGTACCCTCCAAGACAAAGACTTTGGTATGCTGGCCGGATGGCACTGCAGGCATTTACTCCCTACTGTTATGAATACTGCAGTGTAGAAGAGAAGGACATTTATGGTTATGGTGTAAGGTCTTACACAACTATTCTTTTCCTCAAATTACCTGCAAAGCAAGTCAAACTCAAAGCTCAATGCTAGAAGCCTAAATAAGAAGTTGCTCTCCATACATACTTTCCTAACTGTTTTAAAATGTAGATGTTTGTGAAATTACTCAAACTTGGTTTCAGAACAGCGACAGCACCCCCACAGAGCAATGTTTCAGTGCCTAAGAGTCTTTCAGACACAATGTGGAAAATAAGTGTTTCTTGAAGGAGGATGTCTGTATTCCTTAGAAGCCATCTCCCATCTGGACGTGTAAGCTAGGACAGTGACTTTGAACTACCCGATATACATTTCATGGTGAACAGAACTCAGTACTATATTATTAGCCAGCTACAGTATGCCCTCCATGTTATCTGCAGCCCATAAGGCATATCTAAACAAATTGGCAACCTTCTCTATTTAGCAACACTGTTCTCTTGCACCTATATCACATAATTGACTTTTCAAAGCGTTGAATCTGATATGGTTGAGACCATATCATCAATGTTTTGAAACTTAGAATATGAAAAAAAAAAACTTACCTAAACATTTCAAACGGGGGCAAGTCCCCTGCTACTTAAATATACCAACTCCGAGATCGCACTACAGTGCAGTAAAGGGAAATCTTCCCTTATGGAGATTTCCCTTAAAACGTTCAATGTTTCAAAACTTCAATGATATGGTGCCGACCATATCAGTTTCGAAGTTTTGAAAATTTGATGAATCAATCTAGACCCATTCTCTTGAGAAACTTACACCACCTCAAATAAACACAAAGATTTCTGGACTTCATTAATACCAGCTAAACTCCCAACTTGGGGTTCAGAAATATTAGATCTGGTTCTCCTTAGTATAACCACTCTATGCTCAACACCTACATATGTCCTGTCACTGGACATATCTGATCACCGTTCGGTAATGTTCACTGTGAGGGTAAAACTTGAATCAACACAAAACCCTTTTGCCTTTAGAGACTAAGGCAAACCTAATCCAGCTGATGACGTGATGAGATGCAAACAGCCTTCGTCCCTTTGATACCATCTCACATGCTGCCAGATTTGCATGGGCCCACCTGAAAGCATACACCAGGCCCCCTTAAGACCTAAATGCAATGCCAAATTCAGGAATGAGCCCTCCTGGTGGAACCCTAGTATAAACAATCTATACAGTAAGAGGAAGAAATTCACAGCCCATAAAAGGAAGCTTATTACCCCATCATCTAGAGATGAACTCAAAAACAATATCAGATTTTCCAAAAGTACCATTTGAGAATTGACACCTTCACTGAAAACATCCACAAAGCTTTCTTCGGTTGTGTAAGAATCCTTAGAGGTAATGCCCGGCAATGTCCAGAGCTAATACATAAAAACAACACTTACTCATCATCTGAGAACATAACTAATATATTAGTAAATAAATTCTTCATCAGACATCCACTGTCATCTCTGGTTAAGTCCTTAATGCTTTCTTCAAGGCCAGAAACTCTTGCTCCATGGGTCCTGATAATGTGGCAGGCTGCCTTCTTGTCAGCACCAGACACTGTCTGGTGGAATTGCTACTAAACCTATTTAACCTCAACTTCTGTTCTGAATTCATGCCAGTGGAATGGAGAATGGAAGTAGTCATCCCACTTTACAAGGGGAGTTGGGGGAAATTCACTGCTGATCCAGAAAACAGTCCTAAAAGACTCACCAGCCTTATCTGCAAAGCAATGGAATGCATCATTACAGAACAGATTAACAAGGGCATAGGCAGTCTACAAGCGCTAAACTGAAGCCAGTTTAGGTTTGTTAAAGGCAGATTCTGTCTTCTGAACTTAGTGGATGACTTTGAGCAAGAAACTTTTGCATTAGACTCTGGACCTGACTAAGGCATCTGATACTTTCCCACATTCCTGCATTATCAATAAGTTAATTAACTTAAATGTAAACCCCTGGTTACATGTTGGATAGCAAACTGGCTAATGGACAAAATCCAGTCTATTAATATGGAAGGAATGTCATCTACGAAATGAGTAGTTACCAGTGTTGTCCCCCAGGGATTAGGTCCTAGGACCACTTTTCTTTGGTATGTAACTTCCCTCTTGTCAAGGTTAACCTTATGAACTTGTGACTGACCAGTTTTGCAGATGACTGAAAACTTGGGGCTGTGGTGAACTCCCCATCTATTTCCAGATGTTTCAGGAGGGGACTGACATGCATTGGTAAGTGGTGCCTGGACCATGGTCTGAAACTTAATGCCAAGAAGTACAGCATTGTGCCTTTTGGCAAAACTGTACAGCCATGCAACTATCACGTAGGTGATACCTTTTTGAAAGTTGATGCCATCATTAGGGACCTGGGCACTTTAGTTGACGACAAATTATTCTCTGATCACTATGCATCTACACGTTCCTTTTACATAGCCATACTAATCACCAGGGGTGCTTCATTCAGACCTATGGAAGTTGTCCTCCATCTTTGCTCATCCCTCATAATACCCATAATTGAGTATATACTTGTCTAAGCATATGATCCAGTTTGAGAGTGCAGCTTTTACTCACTAAAATAATCAAGGGCATGTAATACTTGAGCTATCCAGAACACCTTAAATGCTGTCTTTTCTGTTCCCTACAGACTCTTGAGATGTGACCTCTGTCTAGCCTACAGGGCATCAAACGTTCCAGTCCTGTGAGACCACCTGCACATCAGCTAAACTAAAATACCCTCAGCATCTACCCAAGAGGTCTTAACTTGTACCAAAACATAAATAGAACCTGCTAGTTAGATAGCTTAGAGATTTGTCTTCTTGACCTAATCTCACTCTGTTACATTTCCCTCCATATTTATTTGCTCCCAATACCTTGGTTCCTTTGCCAGTTTTCTCCAGTAAATTCCAGCTCCCTCTTGCCTATTTTTTGCAGCCCTCCTTGTAGTCATCCATATTGGGAAAAATATCTTGCTCCATTCTCATGTTGGCTTAGTTTTTAGAATACTACTACTTCTTTATGAATATAATATTCTGTATGGTTGCTGTTATTCATCTTAATGATCTACAGCCAAAATCCCACTCTCTTTATTTCTAGAACTTCCTCCCCTTTATCATTACCATCATCCCTTTTCATTTTGAATCATTACTTTCTGCTTGTGTTATGTATGTGAGACTTAATTATGTAGTTCTGAAATATCCCATCAAATCAGATAATCCCAAACATTGGTAGGATCAGTTTATCCAAATTAACTCTTGCCCTCTTCCCCTCCCAGATAAATTTATTGAACTATTTTTATTATTGTTCACAACTTTTCCTCTGATTAATAAAAAGATGCCCGACCCATATATATAAAATTAAAGGGACTAAAAACATTTTCACTGCTTGTATCTCACTATCCTTATCCATAAACAAGAACTTCCAGCTTCCTCAGTTTTTTATGTTATCTTTTGTTTAGTGTCTTCCCTCGTATCCTTTGGTGCCATAACAGAGGCATTTTTAATTCATACTCCTGAATACTTTGTCTTCTCATGTCCCCATAAATATGGCCATTGCTGAACCAATTAGTGCGTGGGTATATAATTTGTGGCTATAACATTTGTTTTATTTTCATTAGTTTTATATCCTAAAAAATACTTGAAACTGTCTCATAACTTTCCACAACACTGACATGTCCTTTTCTGGGTTTATCCAGTACAAAATAATATCATCTATAAATAAAGCCAGATTTTCTTGATTACCATGCCAATGCTATCCTTGCATTTCTGATTCCCTTATTTTCTTTGCCAGTGTCTCTTAATATAAAGCAAATAAAGAGGAAAGAGGATACTCCTGCCTGGTTCCTGTGTTCAAACATAACTTATCAGAGAGGAAGCCTCCCATTTTAATTATTGCTTCCAGTGTTTCATGTATTCTCCTAATTAACCTTATTATATATGTATTATTATAGTATCAGGGTATGCAAATGCTTCCATTGCCCTACTCATAAAAATTCCAGCTTACTCTGTCAAATGTTTTGTCTGCATCAAGACCTACCAACAATGACATTTTCTTATGTTGTTTTCCTCTGGATCATCATTGTTTTGTTTATGTTATATAATGTTTGCCTCTGCTCCACAAAACCATATAAATATGTATCTATCAATTTTGGCAATACCTTTGCCATTCTTTTAGCTAGTATAGACAAAGGCACTTTATAATCATGGTTTAAAATTGAAATGTATGTGTATGAAGCTGTGTCTTTACCATCCTTGGGTAATACAGCCACCATAGCTTTCTTTCAAGATGTTGGTGTTTCCCCTACTTATAAAATGCTGATAAACGAAAATCTTCCAGATCTTTATCACTTTCTTCCCTCCTAAAATCCAAATGTCCACAAGAATACCATTTACTCTTCAAGACTTTCCTGAAGATTGATATACATCACCATTTTTATCTTATCCCTTCCTATCTCAGCTGTTAGTTTTTGAGCTGCTAACCCTTTCATTTGTGCTTTTCTTGATTTCTACTTTTCTGTGCTTTGTACAGATTTAAACAAAATATTTAAAATATCTCTAAAATCTCTGCATGCCCTCTGGTTATTTTCTTCTTATAGGTTCCCTAAGTTTGGCAACAACTTTTTCTACTTTCTGCTGCCTAATTCATCGTCTTAAAAGTTTTTGTGCAACTGGAGTTATTATTGAAAAATAGTTGCTTAACAGCAGTCTTTCTAAACTCGTGCTTGTTATTCAGATACTCCCTTATTTTCTATTTAGCATGCCACATTTGCCCTCTTCTTGTTCTGAGAGACTCCTCTTACTCTGCAGTACTTTAACCTTTGTCCGACACTCCAAGTACTTCTTAACCATATTTTTTCTCTATTTCTGCCACTTTTAAACTCCCATTTTCATTTTATCCCTCTCAATAGCCACAATTTCTGAAGATATTTATACCTTCCCTAATAACTCTTGAATAATTTCCTCTACTCATTCCTTAAATTCCTCTGTTTTTAACAAGAAGATGGGAAAGTGTCCGTTTCTCATTTTTATTTCATTACCTTGCATTTTTATCTTAGTTTTTATTGGTGCATGATATAAAGTTGTTATTGTGTGTGTGTTGAAGCTTTCAATTAAACGCAAATGTTCCTGTGAAATATAATTTATATCTAGTCTAGCCAAGTTATTGTACCTGGGGGAATAATATGTAAATTCATGTAAATTCTGTTGTAGTTCCTACTACTAAATTCATATCTTCCATATCAAATATTTTCATAAATTTCTTCAGGAATCTACCCTCTTTTTTTATATTTTCCCTTCTATGTCCCCCGATAACATCTTCAATATTGCAAACCAAGATGTCTTTCAAGGATGCATCTGCAGTCCTTACATATGGGTTGTCCTGCCTCAGGCAGCCCTTCGGTCGGCCGGATTCCAAAGTCTGGGTCCGGCGTCGGCTGATGACGCCCCTTTCCCGACGTCAGAGCGCCTGGGATACAAAAGTGTCAGCCAACGCCATCTTCCTCCGTCTTTCTTGCCGTGCGGTGCCTGAAGCAGAAGCAGTTCGCAAGTGCCGGTCGGCCAGCTCCTGTAATTTCAGCTACCGAAGACTTCAAAAAGCTAAGTACCCCGTTGGGGACTCTTTCTTGCCTCAGCCGATGTCAGATCAAACGGTTAAAGTTAATAATTGTTTAACTTGTGGGAAACAAATACCTCATAAGGATTTCCACTCTTATTGCCTCCCCTGCCTAGGCCCAGACCACGACGTCTCGGCCTGTGCAGCCTGTGCTTCCTTCAATAGACGTACTCTTAGGCGTCGGGCGGAGATTGCAGAGGAATTTTTTGGGGATAGTTACTGTTACAATATGCCGTCAGAGCTTCCGACTACTCATTTACCCAAAAAACGGAAGGACAAGGACCGACACACGCGGACCGTGGTTTCGGCCGAAACCACGCCTAGGCCTACCGTGAGTGTCTCGGTCTCTGCTGAAACCGAATCCTTGGTGCTTCCGACCGACGAAACCGCACAACCGACAACCTCGGTCCCGGAGGCCACCTCTGAGTCAGTCTTAGAATTCCCCTCTGAAACCGGTGCTCTGGAGACATCCGACACCATTTCTCTAGATAAAACTACTCCAGCACGTGGGGCAGCCAGGCCTCCTGCATCCATGTCCATAAAGGCATTTACACGTGCTAAAGCTGCTAAACAGCCAAAATCTCTCCCTCCCAAGGCTATTCCTCAGGGATCCACTACCGGTTCACAGATTTTAAGTTTAGCTGAGGACCTTATTTCCTTAATTAGGGGCTCTCAGCCACATCCGGACAGGGGCTCTCAACCTCCTCTAGATAAAAGGCCCTGGGTTGAGCACACAGATCCCCAGTCTTCTGATGAGGCCTCAGATGACTCTGTCCTATCAGACTACCAGGAGGAGGCCTTTACGGCCTACGAGGATTCTGATGCAGAGGAATCTATTCCCTTGGCCACCCCTCCTGAAGAGTTGTCCTTTGGGGAGACCCTTCACTCCATGAGAGAGCATTTCAAATGGCAGGGCCAGGAATTCTCTGATTCCAGGAAGAGATTAAGGACTTTTTTGCATTTACCTCAGCATAGACCTTTGGCTATTCCTCCTGTTTTAAATGTCATTGATGATGTGTATTCTGAGTCTAGCATTTCCCCTGACTCCCTTCCTCCGGCTCCTGTCAAACCCGACAGGTACTACAGGGTCCCGGACTCACATCATTTCCTTTACAAGGGCCACTCTGCTGACCCAGAAACTATTTCCCAGGGCCCTACAGGGGTTGCAACCACCTCTACTAAAAATCCACTTCCTTCTGAAAGGGAGTCCAGGGCTTTAGAGAGATGGGGTAAAAAAGTGAATACTACTTCCACTCTTTCTATGAGGGCATTAAATTGTCAATTCCATATTATACAGTACCAAAAGTATTTGTTAGATGAATTGCATAAAAAACTATCTTCGCCTGAACCCCTAGATCGCAAGGCACTTCAGGATCTGGTACATAACTCCCAGCAGGTTAGCAACCATTTCTTGCAGTGTGGTTATGATACATTGGAAGCTTCATGTAGGTTAGCAATGACAAGTGCAGTCATACGTAGACATGCTTGGCTGAAGGAACAAACTCTGCCAGATCATGTTAAAGCAAAGCTTCTAGATGCTCCGTTGGAAAAGCAAAAGTTATTTGGCTCCACAGCTCAGGAGGTCTTAAAGAAATTTGAGGAAAAGGCTAAATCTGTACAAACAGTCAAAGATTTTCTCCAGGTCCAACCACCAAGATTCAGCAGAAATTGGCCTTCTAAGAATTGGTCCTTTCCGGACACAGACAGATCTCAAAGAGGCAGAAACAGGCGTGCCAGAGGTAGAGGGCAAGCTCGAGGCTCCTACAGAGGACGTCAATGGCAGCCTCCTAACCAGAGAGGTACTGCAGGGCCTACAACTACTACACAAGTACCATCTCAGTGACTTGACTTTGACCCCGCCAACCAGGGCTCAGTTGGAAGCACCTTTGGGCGGAAAGCTATCTTTATTCTCAAAAAATTGGCACATTATTACAAAGGACAAATAGATACTGCAAATAATAGAGAAAGGATACAGATTCCATTTTCATACATTACCAAAAAGGCAAGGCATGCCAAACCTGCCACCAAACCAAAGGGCAGAGGCTTTCAAGCAAATTTCCAAACTACTACAAATGAAAGCAATAGAAAGAGTTCCTCTCACAGAACAAGGCCAAGGATTTTATTCCAGACTATTCCTTGTTCCAAGAAAAGAAAAGCAATGGAGGCCTATTCTGGACTTGTCCGCACTGAATACTTACCTCATCGTGCCAAAATTCAAAATGCTGACCTTACAGCAACTCTTTCCCATGCTGGGCAAGAGGTCCTGGCTGGTAACTCTAGACCTCAAGGAGGCATACCTGCATGTCCCTATCAGACAAAGTTGCAGAAGACACCTCAGATTTCTTGCAGGTTCAGAGCATTATCAATTCTCAGCATTGCCTTTTGGCTTATCTACTGCGCCCAGAGTATTCACAAAATGCCTGGCATCAGTAATTGCACATTGCAGACTTCAGGGGATTCAAATATACCCATACCTGGAAGACTGCTTCATACAAGCGGACAGCCAGCTAACACTGGTAAAACACTTAAACTATGCCATCCGACTACTACAGGCCTTGGGATACACAGTCAGCTTTCAGAAATCAAGACTTGTTCCATCCCAACGAATAATTTTCCTGGGTGCAAAACTGGATACAAACACCCAAATGGCTTTTCTCACAGAAGAAAAACAAGCACAATTACGGGATTACTTCAGAAATCTGACAACACAAACCCAGCTTACTGCAAGGAAGATCCTGCAGGCCCTGGGTTTCATGGCATCTTGCATTCTTCTGATTCCACTAGCAAGGCTGCATATGAGGAAACTACAATGGTACCCAAGGAGTCTATGGTCTCAGCACAGTCACAGCCTAGAAACTTTGATCCCCCTCATTCCATGCCTTCAAAAGGAATTCCTGTGGTGGGCAAAAGCAAGCCAGTCAAACAAGGGCCTGCCTTTCAGCAAGCAACATACCAGCCAAACCGTTACAACGGACGCCTCAGACCATGGATGGGGAGCACACATGGAGGGCAGATGCATTCAAGGACAATGGACACAAAAAGAATTGCATCTGCACATCAACCAGAAGGAAATGCTGGCAGTGATACATTCCATTGAGGCCTTCAAGCACTTCCTGCCCCAAGGTCACCTGTTAATAAAGACAGACAATACCACAGTTATGTGGTACATAAACAAGCAAGGAGGTACCCATTCATACCCTCTTTGCAGGCTGGCAATGAATCTGTGGGAACTTTCCCTAAACCTCAATATAGAGCTGCATTCCCAGTTCGTACCAGGAAAAGACAATGTACTGGCGGACAGCCTGAGCAGAAACATCATGGATCCACACGAATGGATGTTGCACCCAGATATCTTTCTCCAGATAACACAATCATGGGGAAGGCCGGGCATAGATCTATTTGCCTCCCACCACAACCATCAACTGAGAAAATTCTGCACAAGGACATACCATCCTCAAGCATGGAAAGTGGACGCCCTCTCCTTCAGCTGGAATACTCTAACAGTATATGCATTCCCACCGCTGCCATTAATGACCGAGGTCTTACTGAAGATCAGGACAGAGCAACCAAAAGTAATTCTGATAGCTCCGGACTGGCCAAGACAACACTGGTACCCACTGTTAAGGAGCATGTCACGCACGAAACCTTGGCCTCTACCACAATGGCCACTTCTACTGACACAACACAATTGCAAGACTCTGCACTCCAGCCTCAAAACCTTACAGCTGACAGCCTGGAAAATACCTTGACTCCTCGCCAGGATAAACTATCCAAGAGGGTACAGGATATCATCATGGAAGCCCGGCGGCCTTCCACAAGAAAAGCATATTCAGCAAAATGGAAAAGATTTCGTACCTGGAACACCACAAAGGGTCAAGATCTGACAGTCATGAGCATTCCACATATTTTGGAATACTTGGCTGAAATGCTCCATAATGGCCTTTCTTATTCCTCCCTGAAGATTCATGCTTCAGCAATTTCAGCAGAGTACAACACTGATCCACATGTATTCTCTCATCCTCTACTAAGGCAGTTTCTAAGAGGGATAAAAACATCAACCCTCCAAGGAAACCACCAGTGCCTACATGGGACCTTAACTTCATGTTGGAAAAATTAACTCTCCCTCCCTTTGAACCAGCAGCATCTTCAGAACTACAATTCCTATCTTGGAAGACTGCCTTCCTTCTGGCCATAACCTCAGCAAGAAGAGTATCTGAATTACAGGCCCTCATGGCAGTTCAGCCATTTCTCATTTTTCATCAGGACAGAGTCTCTTTGAGAACCAATCCTTCTTTCATGCCAAAGGTGGTATCCAGGGTTTCACTGAACCAAGCTATTTACCTGCCGACCTTCCTTCCAAATCCACAAAATAAAGGAGAGAAACTTCTGCATACTTTGGACATCCACTGCATACTTTGGACATCCACAGACAGTTGCACTACTACTTGGACAGAACTAAGACTTACAGAAAAACTGACCAACTCTTTGTAGCATATGCTGCTGGTGTACAAGGAAAAGCAATTTCCAAACAGACAATTTCAAAATGGATAGGAAATTGCATTTGGTTCTGTTACTCCTTTCATGGAAAAGCTGTGCCAACTAACATAAGGCCTCATTCCACCAGAGCAACAGCCACCTCCACATCCTTCTTAAGAGGGGTGGCTACAAAGGACATTTTAGAAGCTGCTACATGGAGCTCTGTGCATACATTTTCCAATCATTACAACGTGCCCTTATATTCCAGATCCAGAGCAGGCTTTGCTAGTGCAGTCCTGCAGGGCATGTTAGCTACACCATCCTTTTCTTAGGTCCTACCTCCCCCAGCTTGGCTATGGTATTCTACCCATATGTAAGGACTGCAGATGCATCCTTGAAGGACATAGTACAGTTTTGTACCTACCATAAATGTAGATGTCCGATAGGTATGCATCTGCAGTCAGGTTTTCCCTCCCTCCTACCCCTCTGTGGTATACTATGGGTACATATCCCTCATTTTAGCTATCTGGGGTTATCTTTTATGGTGTATTTGTTTTTTATTGATGTGCATGTTTGGAATTTTTTTTTCATCTCTCCAAATTTAGCCTTACTTAGAGGGCAACTGGCATCTGGGGTAAGAAAAACTGAGGAAGATGGCGTCGGCTGACGCTTTTGTATCCCAGGCGCTCTGACGTCGGGAAAGGGGCGACATCAGCCGACGCCGGACCCAGACTTTGGAATCCGGCCGACCGAAGGGCTGCCTGAGGCAGGACAACCCATATGTAAGGACTGCAGATGCATACCTATCGGACATCTACATTTATGGTAGGTACAAAACTGTACTTTCCAATCCCCACCTATAAGTAATATTTCCCTACTTAACATTTTCTTAAGCTGTGTAATAGCAGTGCTTGATATATATATATATATATATATATATATATATATATATATATATATATATATATATATATATGTATGTATGCATATGTATGTATGTATATATATATATATATATATATATATATATATATATATATATATATATATATATATATATATATATATATATATATATATATATATATATATATTATATATATCTTGGTAATCCTCACTTGCCAATAGTCCCTTACTACCAGAAATCTACCATTGTTGTCTTTCTTTTTCCTCATCTGTTGTCAGTATTGGGCCCCTCTAGCAGTTAGTGTGATTACGCCCCTTTCAGTTGTCCTTTATATTCTGCTGAATATCCATGTTAAATCCCTGTCTTTGTCAAATTCACATGCTCATTTCTTTCCATATGTGCCTCCTGCTGCATTTCTAGTTGCACTATGTGTTTCTTAATATAGTTCAGTACTTTTTCTTTTTGTCTATACCTGTAAGGCCATTTTTGTTCCAAGGTAATATGGATAGCATAGCAATTGTAATAAAAAGCTGTTTTTGCCACCTATTATATGTAACAGTTTTTTGAATGTATATTTCTAACTTTTGTGTTACATGGACACACTAATGTTTGGTATTCTGATCTTTTTTATATACATTTCTTTCTTCTCATCTCCATTTGAACCTGTGCCATATTTTTTCAACACTTTTTGCTTTAATGAAACTCTGAAACAAAAACGTAAATACATTTTCAAAACACCCCCATCTCCTATTAATTTAATAGAAATGCACAAAATTATGCACATCTTCAAAAAATGAAGTTTAACCCTTCAGTTAAGAAAAATTGCCCGAGGTTGACAGCTGTACCCAAAGGTATTACCTAATCTAAGATTAAGGGTATTTATGCTAAAGTGCATACTACTTTCCTATCTTTCCACTTGCTGTATATTCTTTTCTTATCCTACTCTCCTCAAAAAAACAGTCTTGTTTGCGTTCAAAAAACATCAGCTTTTAGCCCTAACAAAAAAACACACTGGTTAGCTATAAATAAAACTAAGTTATACACTGTTCTATTAATACATTGAAGAATTAAAGCTGTTAGGGAGGTTCCTGTCTCTTCTTCACTTCCAGTAGTTTCAGATTTTATTTTTCACTGAACTGCTTGCCATTGTTCTTTCAGATTTTGCATTTCCCTTAGCAAAGATCATTCAGAACTCTAAAGATTAATTGCTTGCACCTGCAAATATTTTCTCCACAGAAAAAGTACCCCACAATGAATCTTTGTAAATTTCAGTCAGTCCAGAATGTACAGCTGCCTTCAGTTGCAGACTTTTTGACTCCCACTGAACATCTGCTAATGGAAAAGAAAATATCTTTGCAGATGTAAGAAACTTAATGTTTTTCTCGGCTTTCATCATTTTGTCTTTTTTTTTAAAGCCAGCTTGCTTTCAAAAACAAGTGTTTCTGTTCATCTGTGTAAAAATAAGAGAAAATATCTTGGTTATAATATAATCCATGCATGTTTACACCCACCACAGAAGCTGAAGATCACAGCATATTAACATTAAACTTGCTTTTGTCCAGCCTTACTTCACCTGTTATACTGTAAAGGTTATATTTCTTAAAACTAAAAAAAATCTTATTTACTTTAATGTCACATACAGCAGTGTCTGAACCGACTCTCCCAACATTTAAAATACCCCTGACTACATGCTACACAAAACTATTTTACTGTATATAACATTCAGTTTCTATCATGAAATGTTTTGTAGAAATACTGATAAGAACAAAAATTATTTTACTTATTTTATTTTATGAACATTAAGTGGGGGTATGTGCTTTACAGTCAATCCACAAGTTTAAGAGTCAACAAAAGTCCAGTCTTTTTTCAGACACTTTTTTTTCTTGCAAAGCCATATTTCACAAATGTGACTTTTGCTTTAAAGTCTCCCATTTATTCACTAATTTCAGTTTTGCTGGCCTTCCATTTCATTTCCATATCCTGGCACCAGACTCTGGTTCAAGTCCAAAGTACTCTTCTAGTCAAAATTGCCTTTTTTTTTCCCTTTGGAACATTGGAAAAGTTTTCACTGACAAATTCTGTATGAATTTACTGTCAGAGATTGAGAAGCACAGTCTCCTTCTGCTTGCTGGCTCTGGCTCACTTTTTGTTGGCTAAACTTGTGTATTTCCTCCTTAGCTTGTTTTGTATCAAAAATGTCTTTGATTTTCCAAGAAAAAATACTCTGGAGACAGCTAGATACAGCAGCTTGAAAGTCACACCAGTTTTTCGACATTCCTTGATAACTGGGATAAATTTGCTTCTCTTCTACCTGGTGTACAGTGAATAATTATTTTTCACAAACACTCTGCTCTCAACTGTTTTTAATAATTTGCCCTGCTGATACAGTTTTGTCAGGATCAACTCTTTCCAATGGTATGGTTGCATTTGTTCTAGTGTAGATCTTGGCAGTTTTCTCATGGCCAGATTTGGAGCATGCACTCAGTGTGCCCTTTCAAATAATAAATACTGCTGAGAACACCAGTACAGCTGCTTATTTATCCTTTCTTAAAATTATTACAATCTGTTCCTTCCAGTTTCTCTGGTACAGTAGAAAATCTCAGGTTTTCTCCATGCACTATGTCTTCTAACTCTACTAGTTTTTGAAACCGCTCTTCTTTAGAAGCCTCATACTCGACAGTTTTTTCTTTATTTCATCCTCTAATTTCTGCAGTTTTATCAGTTCATCTGAACAGCTAGTTCTTCTATTTTTTCCAGCTTTTTGTTATTTGAATCGATCTATTCCTTCAAGGTTTCATTTATTTTAATTACCTCTGAGTACATTTGATGTATTTTTTCCTGTACCAAACGTGAAGCTTGAACTGCTTTGTTGCTGAACAGCAGCAGATTCCTTCCCAGACATTGTTTTCTTTTCACCTTTTCGGGTTGGCTTTCTTTCAGTTTTTCCAAAGTTTTTTTGCTGGCATCCAGGCAGTATACTTACTAGCCAGTCACTTAATTTTACCCAAAAAACTGTTTCAATGGCAAGCCTTTTTAACAGTTTCTGTTTCCACATGGGAAGTTAAGCTGTTGATCAGTGTACAGATATCTTGGAAGTCCAAAGTGGAAGAAATACTTTGCCTGTGCTTGTTTTCCCATGGAGTCCCACATGGCTTAGTAATGTGGACATTTTGTTTGGATTTTTTTTTTTTTTTGTTTCACAGGCTCTGCCAAGTAGCTCCCTCTTACTTAATAAACCTGGACTCAACATTAGCACACTAGCTGCTCCATAAAAAGGGTATTGGAATTGAGAAATCTTAACCACAGACTGTACTATCAGTTGTGATTCCAAGTCTTTCATGGTAGTCGATCTCACAAGATTGCAATGTTATACAACTCTCCAGTTACAAGTCTAGCCTCTTTACCACAGCTGTTTTGTACCAGATGAGCAAGAGATCCATTGTTGCTTTGCATCCACCCCCCGGCTTTATCTAGGGCATTCCCTTTTTGTTCACAGATGACCACAGAGAAGAAACTGCTATCAAATGATTGACATAGGATAAACTAACTCCTCCAGCCCACATCAGTTTTAGTTCAGCCAATGATTTTCTCCATTTCTACCAGTTAACATTAACATTTCAGTTGTGGGTGAGACTGAAGTGGCAGCTAGGGCTGCTTTTTAGAATGCCAAAGTTCAAGTGGTCTGTTTGTGTGCTTTTGCTTTTCTTGTTCACTAGTATATTCTGTATTACAGCTTTCAATGGTTTCCAGTGTACAGAAAACAATAGTTCATGCTTTGGAACCATTTTGCTTTTCTGTTTAGAGTTTTTCCAGATTGATTGCACTGTAATCTTTACATTTTTAATGTTGTTTCTGCAAACTTTTTTTTTCTGATAAGTTAATATGCTAGGGTCTACGAGTTTATTTGTTGGCCTGCGTACATTGACAGACTTTTTTTTCCTATAGTTAGTGGCATAGATGATGAGTAAGTGCTCCCACCATCAGTGGTAGCTTCCCTCCATCTGTGTGTCTGTATTTGGCTCAAAAGATCTGTTCTCTCCAACAGAATCATTATCACTACCAGGGAGACTAACCAGTAGTTAGTACCTCCCTTTATGCCCAGGAAGAGAGCAGCAACTGTTTGCAAAACCATATCACATTATTGAATAGTACCAGTGTATAAAACCATTATCTTATTATGATTGATAATGGTGTTCAGCTTAAGGCCTAGATAATTCTGTCATATGCATCCTTGACAGAATTTGATCTTTACAATATTTGGAACATTTAGTTATAAACAAGGATAAGGATTTGATGAAGCTCATCTAGTGGTAACCATTTGAAATGTCTGGACCAGCTGGATCGAGTCCCAAAGTAGAGTCTGAATGGCCAAAAGAATGGCCTTACATATTCCAAGTCCGAGATGCCATTTCTCAGAATACTCCCTTTTTCTCCAAGGTATGGCAATCTCGAAGTTGGTATATATAAGTTCAGGGAGTGTGGGGGGTGCAGAGGGGGCTTTTCACCTGCAAAAGTAAGTTTTAATAAGAACAACAATTTAGTCTTCTCAAAGTTTTTGATTTTTTTTTTTTTTTTGGCTTTTCAGCACTTGGCATTTTGAGTGCCTCATCTAGCAGGGCTAATTAACCATTACTATTGTTTTGCTAAGAAAGGTTTGATACAGGATAATTTTTTTTAAGCTTCATAAAAGTAGGACTACTATTTGTGGCTCTAATCAGCCACTGATTTTGTATTTTGTTTTCCTGTGATTAAAAACACAGAAATACCTTCTAAAAATGGGCCCTGTCTAACTTTTAATGGAAGATTAGAAAATAGTTGCTAACTCTGTTATCCTGTGAGAATGTGCTGTAATGAAATGACAGAACACAAAAAGATTAGCTTGCAAAAATTGTAAAAGAGCAGGCCTATGCAGTACTGGAATAGTACACACACAATGAGACTTATTTCTTGTGGATTAAGAAAGAAAAGCAGGTTATTTTTTATATTCACTGAAAAAAACAAGTATAAATTTAGATATAGACCAATGTAAAGCAAAGGATCTGGGAACACCTATGTGGTGAGGAAAACTCAATAAATTGGCAGGATTCTGAAAATGTTATGCAAATTATTAAGGAAGTGCAGTCAATCTGGGAGCCTCAATTACAGCCAATTAAAAGGCCAGTTTTGAAATAGAAGCAGGGAAGCACAGCCAATCAAAACAACTGTTTCTCCCTCGCCCCTTGCTGAGGTTAGGATAAAAGATCAATGCCTTAGCCAGTATTTGTTTTTTCCTCCTCTAATGGAAGTCTGTAAGATGGAAGTGCTAATCCAAATAATGCTTATTTAAATGAATACTGACTCAAGGCGACTTATTTTGAAGATTTGAAAGGATTTAATTTGAGGAGAACTTTGGAACTTCCAGGTAGAAGCTAAGGTTTGTTTTTTCTGAACCACAAACTGCTCTCATACTACTCACTTTAGAATTTATTTCTTACTGGACTTAATTGACTTACTTGTTTCTTTACTGACCCATTTGTTCCTTGGTGGGAGCAAGAGTCTGGTATTAAGCAGAGGCCAGTCCTATAATACTATCTTATCCTGACCCCCTCATCAGTTTGTGAGCTCCATAGTTGCTGTTATTTGAAGGTATATGCACACTACTGTTTGTTTACAGCCTCCTGTCTAAATGATTCAGTGTGGGCGTACTTAACTGCTTGCTGTGGGTGATATTTGTACTGTTCTGCTGGTGTCTACAGTGCAGCATGACAAGCTGTCTCTCTCTCTCTTTCTGTCTCATTCTCTTTTCCCCTAGGATGGGCAAGCTGGTGTTGGTTGCTCACTTCTATCTTCCTCTGCCTGATTGCTTAAGCATCAGTATCACTAGCTAAATGTGTAATCTATGGCAGAGTCTGGGCTTTATCACTCTGCTGTAGGATGGATTCATTCTTATTTAAGCATTTCATCATACCTTCAGTATGATACCTAAAACTTGCTGATGACACTATATTTGCCGTCCCAGTAACCTTTGTATGTGACACATGGATCTTAATAATTCAGCTGGATGACATGGTAAAGTTGGTCAACGTGATTGCAACTGAATTCGGCAATAATAAGTGTGCTATGATGCAGCTTGGTAAATTAAATTTGGAATATCATTGCACACTAAAGTGTAATATCCTGAACACAATTGATAATATCAAGGACCCAGGGTTGATGTATTCCAGGGCTTAATATTTGGTGCCTTTGTCCAACAGATTTTTTGCAAAGGCTTTCATCATAGTGACACTTCTCTGATTCACTATAAGGTATGTGGTCTTTGTTTTTTATTTATATCGCAGTAATACTTGAGTATGAGACATCATTTTGTGTGTCCTGTAAGAGGGACTCTAACAAAATTAGAATGCATGTGGTGTACATTCCGTGTTCATATCATGATTTTAAAAAGTAAGAATTATACTGTATGTGTTTCATAACTTAAACTTCATCTCTGAGTACTACATGTTTTTTATGGGATAATTAGTCCATGAAAAATGTATTTATTTATTTTTTTTAACAAGAAGCATATTTATTGAATTATCTTATGACTTAGGCTTTCATACATTTATATAAATAAAAACAAACTATGATGACACATTTGTGGTTGCAAATGTTATACATAATTTATCTATCCAGCCATTGTCAGTCAAACACTACAAAGCTCGTTCAATTTCTGCCTTCCCTTAAACCTCATTTATCCTCCAAAACATTATTTTGCATGTATTGTTCCCACAATTTCCATTTTTTTTCTGTGTAATTTGCTCTTACCTTTTTCTAAAGCTTCCACTTCAGTTATCTTATCTCAGTTACTATGTTCACTACTTCTAATACAGTTGGTTTAGATTTTGATTTCCATTTTCTAGTAATTGCTTTTTTGGCAACCACCATAATTAGACACAGCAAGGCCTTACCATGTCTAGACAATATTGATTCTGTATCATAGTTCAGAAAAATCACCTCACTTGTCACAGCAATCTGCCCACCCAGCATCTCTGACAATGCATCTTACAGGGAATCCTTAAAGTCCGGCAATCCACCGCACTCCCAGAAAATATGTTCCCAAGTACCTCTTTCTTCCCTGTCACACCTCCAACATTTGCAGTCTGTGTTCTGTATTCACTACAGTTGGTGTAGACTTTGTTTTCCATTTTCTAGTAATTGCCTTTTGGCAGCCACTTTAATTCAATTCTGCAAGGCCTTACTGTGTCTATGCAATTCCAGTTCTGTATCATAGCTGAAAAAAGTAATTTCCTTAGCTACACCAACTCGCTTACCCAGTATCTCTGTTAAAGTAGTCTGCAGGGAATTTTTAACATCTGCCAAGTCATTATGCACCCAAAAAATATGTTCCCAGTTGCCTCACCTTCCCTTTCACACCACCAAAATTTGCAGTCTTCCTGAGGAAAAATTCTTTGGAGTCTGCTTGGGGTATAAAAATACCTATGGAAACACTTCCAAGCAAAGGTCTTAAATCTTCTGGACTTTGTTGCATATTTGTGAGCCATACATATAGCCCCCATGGTTTCTTTGTGAATTGCATATCCAGTCTCTCTCTTCCCAGTCCTTTCTTACTTCCTCTGATTGATTCCTGTAGTTATCATGCAATATTTTATAAGCCCTACTAATTATCCATTTTTAACAGCAACTTCTGTTCTAGATTCTACTAAAAATGCAAGTGTTGGTCTTTTGCTTTGGATCTGCCTATTTCTTTCTCTTTGCCTATACTCTGATATCAATCCTTGATAGAGAAAGCAGTTTCTAGCCTGCAGTCCAAATTAATTCTTAGCCTCTTCCGATTCTATTACCATTTCCTCTCTGACTTTTTTCCCTCTATAATTATTTGCTCCCGATAACTTGATTCCTTAGCCAGTTTTCCCCAGTAAATTCCAGCTCCATGTTTGCCTATTCTTTCTATCCCTCCTTGTAGTTATTCCTATCGGCAGAATCTCCTTTCTCCATACCTGTATTGGGTTAGTTCCTAGAATAGTTTCTGCTAATTTGAGTGTAATATTCTTTATGGTTATTGCTGTTCTCCTTAAGGATCTGCATCCAAAATGCCAATCTCTCATTGTTTCTTGAGCGTCCCCCGTTTCATCATCATCATCCCTTTCCACTTTGTGTTATAGCTTTCTGCTTGCACTATGCATTGGAGCCTTAATTGTGTAGCTCTGAAATACCCCTACAAATAAGGTAGTTCCAAACCACCTTGTTCTGTTAAAGCGATCAGTTTATTTCACTTTGACTCTTGCCCTCTTCCCTCCCAGATAAAATCCTTCAACTCTTAATTAGTATCCACAACTTCTCCTCTGGTTGATAAAAAAATATGCCTGACCTGTGTATAAAGCTAAAGGGATTAAAAACATTTCACTGCTTGTATCTTGCTATCCATATCTCTAAAACAAAGCTTCCAGTTTCTCATTTTTTGTATTATATTTTGTTGAGTCTCTTCCCACATAATCCTTA
Organism: Protopterus annectens; assembly: GCF_019279795.1. Taxonomy (NCBI): domain Eukaryota; kingdom Metazoa; phylum Chordata; order Ceratodontiformes; family Protopteridae; genus Protopterus; species Protopterus annectens. The sequence goes on from NC_056731.1 coordinate 68,451,122, forward strand.
GCTGCCAAAACAGAATCCTTTTTAATCCATACCCCTAAGAACTTCATTTTTATCATGTTCCCATATTTATGGGTATTGCTGAATCGATTCATATGTGGGTACATAGTTCACAGATATAGCCTTTGTTTTATCTTCATTAATTTTGTTTCCTAAAAGGACTTGAAATGGTCTCAGTGTTCCACAACACTGAAATGTCCTTTTCTGGTTTTATCAGGTATAAAATATCTGCAAATAAAGCCAATTTTTATTGACCTGCATACCAATCATATCTTTGAATTTCTGAGTCCCTTATTTTCTTTCCCAGTGGTTCTAAATGTAATACAAATAGCAAAGGGGAAAAAGTACACCCCTGCCTGGGTCGGCTGCTGAAACAGAACTTTAATTTTTGACTCCGATCTGCATTATGTCCTCCTCTTTAACATTATAATTTTATCAGGGACTGCAGTTGCTTCCATTGCTCTACTCATAAAATCTCAGCTTACTCTAACAAATGCTTTCTCTGCATCAAGACCCACTAACAACATTGGTATTATCTTGCTTTCAGCTTCCTTTTGGGTCTTCAATGTTTTGTTAATGTTGTCAAATGTTTGCCTCCCATCCACAAAAAAACACACTGATCCAGATCTATGAATTTTTGTCATGACCTTTGCCAGTCTTTTAGTCTTTCTAGACAGAAACACTTTATAATCATGGTTTAGAATCAAAATGGGCCTGTATGAAGCTGGATCGGATGGGTCTTTACCATTTTTAGATTTTCAGCTACCATTGCTTTCTTCCAGGATGTCTTTTCTCTTCCTTTTCAAGTGCTGTTAAACAATGCCATTCAGATCTTTATCACTTTCTTCCCTCCTAACTTCCAAACGTCCACAGTCTATTCCAGGGCAAGTTTCTGTACACTGGTTATACATCACCATTGTTATCTTCTCTCCTCTTATCCTCTTAGTAATTGAGCCTCATTTACCTGTAATCTTAGCATGTTTAATTTTTCCATAAACATTTCCATTTGTACTTTATCTTGATTTCCACGTTTCTGTGCTGTATACAGATTTTCTAAAATTTCCAAAATATTTCTAATACCTCTACAGGATCTCTGGTTATTTTCCTTGTTATAGGCTGCCTAAGCTTGGCAGCAACCCTTTCTACTTTCTGTTGCCTGAGCTGTTGTGCTAAAAGATTTATGCTCTGATGGTGTTATCAAAAAAAAAAAAAAAATCTTGCTTAACAGCAATGTTTCTAAACTCGTGCATATTATCTATCCCTTATTTTCTCTTTAGTACTGTACAATTGTGCCTCTTCTTATTCTGAGATTCCCCCATTCTGTAATACTTTAACCTTTGTCAGTCCCTCTAAATAATTATTGTAACTTCTTAACGATATCTCTCTCTCCTTTCATTTTCACCCAGTTTTTATACTCCATTTCATTTTTTTCTAACTCCCTAGCTATATTTTCAGAAGAAATTTCTGTTTTTTCTAATAACTCCCAAGTAATTCCCACTACTAATTCCTTAAACTCTTCTCTTTTTAAAAGATGGGCTCAGAAACACCAGTGTCTCATTTTTATTTCCTTACCTGGTATTTTTATTTTAGTTATTATTGGCCTATGATCTGAAACAGTTATTGGATGCATATCAAAAGTTTCAGTTAAATGCTCATGATGTTCTTCGTTTTTCACTGTTGCAGTCATCACACTTGGGTTATCTGCCTGCAGGTAGCCCTCAGTCGGCCTGAATACCAGAGTCTTGAGATTTCTGTGTCGGATGCTGTCACCTCTTCCATGATGTCAGGTCATCAGGGGTATAAAACATGCAGCTGACACCATTACATCAGCTTTTCCTGCCGTGCAGGAGCCCGAAGCAGAAGCAGTTCGCAAGTGCCAGTCGGCCGCTACCTGAAATTTTCATTTTTCGAGTTTTAAACCTGAAGTCTTCTAAAGCTAAGTACCCCATTAAGGATCCTTTTTTTCTTGCTCTAACCAATGTCAGAAAAAGTTAATTGTCTTGCCTGTGGAAAGCAAATACCTAACAGAGATTTTAAATTCTTACTGCGTCACCTCTTTAGGCCCAGACCACGACGTTCCTCGCTGTCGGTTTTGTGCCTTGTTCAGTGCCCGAACTGTTTGTTGTTGGGCTATTTTTGTCGCTAAATTCTTTCGCTCTCGTTCTCCGTATTCCAAAATGGCTTTGTTAAGCCTTCCGACTACCGATCTTCCGAAAAAATGTAAGGATAAAGACAAAAGACAGACCGCATATGTCCAAAACTGCCGACGATGCTTCCGCTAAGCTAGTCGCCAGTCCGCCGGTACTCAGTGAGGCGCTTTTGCAGGCCCCTCATACCAGCTTCTACAGATTCGCAGGCATCAACTGACACCCATTCAGAGTCTGGTATGCCGTGAGATGCTTCTTCGACTATGGAACCTGCAGATGTCTCTACCTTGGATGGGTCCGGAGCCGCTTTGCAGGCACCAGCTTCTGAGGGTGTGTTCAGGCCTTCCGATGTTTGTATTAAACTGGCTACTTCTTTTTTGACTAAAACTACCGAATTTCTCAGGCCCAGAGTTCGCACTATGCCTAGGAAACCGATGACCAAAACGCATTCTCAAGTTCCCATGCCTCAGAACCAAATGCTTAGAATGGCCGAAGACCTTATTGCTTTAATTAGGGAAAGCCAGCCTCCCCCCTTAAAAAGACAAAGAATTGATTTTCCTTCTGATTCTACAGACCATGAGTCCGATGACTCTGACCCCTCTGATTACCAGGACATACCCTTATCCACCCATGAGGATTCAGATGCAGAGGATTCCATTCCCTCTGCCTCCCCTCCAGAGGACTTTTCCTTCTGTGAAACCTTGCATACCCTAAGAGAGCATTTCCGCTGGGAATGCCAGGACTACCTTCACTCAAAAAAGAGACTCAGGGAATTTTTAGTCTTGCCTCAGCACAAGCCTCTAGCTATACCCCCCTGTCCTGCTATTGTGGATGATGTCTTCATGGAATCAAGTTTTACCCCTGATACTTTACCTCCAGCTCCTATAAAGCCTGATCGGTACTACAGAGTACCTGACTCTCACAAATTTCACATTAAAAATCCTACTGCGGATCCAGAGACCATTTCCCAGGGACCTAAAAGTATTAAGGCTACTACAGCCAAAAACCCTACCCCTTTGAACAGGGATTCTAGGGCTTTAGACAGGTGGGGTAAGAAGGTATTTGTTTGTCTCTCTCAAATTTTCCCAGTTAGGGATCGTCACAGCGGAACTCCGTTCCGCTAATGATTGGTAGTGGATTTTTACATACCGGGTTACCAGGCCTGACGCACAACCTTCAACGAAGGCACGCCCCATTCACGTATGCCTCCACACAGAAGACGCTCTAGCTGAGAATCAAACGGGACAACGTCTTGCTATGAGGCGACAACGCTACCGCAGCACCACCACCGCAGAAGGTATATACCTCTGCAATTCTTGCCATCTGGGCTTTAAATTGCCAGTTTCACATGTTAAAGTACCAGCAGCATATTATAGAACTAATTAAACAGAAAATGTTGTTGATTCCTGATTGTGCAGAAAATAAAGATTTACAATAGTTAATGCATTCTGCAAACCAAATTGGTAAACATACTTTGCAGTGTGGTTTTGATGCCTTAGAAGCATCTTGCAGGGCTGCTGTCACTGGGTCTGTTCTGAGAAGGCATGCTTGGCTGAAGGAACAAATCTTGCCAGACCATGTCAAAGCAAAATTACTAGATGCTCCATTAAGTCAAGAATATTTGTTTGGCACAAAAGCAGAAGTTGTTTACAAAAATATGGAGGAAAAAGCTAAATCTATGCAAACTGTTAAAGATTTCTTACAGGTACAGTCACCTAGATTCAGTAGGCATTGGCCTTTGAAAAACTGGTCCTTTCCAGTCTTTCCCAGGCTTTCTCAGTCCAAACTGAGGGGCAACAGAGAACAAAGACTATAGTCTCAGGGTATGCACAGATCTAAACAATGGAGTGCTCCCCCCTCAAAAACAGGGAGTGTTAAGCCACCCTCTTATGGAAAAAGTTTACAATAACTTCTCCTGCATCCTTCCCAGCCATGCCCAAGTACTTGCACCCCTAGGAGGAAAACTCACCCTGCATGCAAAAAACTGGGAATACATTACCCAGGACCATTGGGTGTTAAACATTGTATCCCAGGGATACAGATTCTATTTCCATGCACTGCCAACCCCAAGCGGATTGCCAGACCTTCCCCCAAACCAGTGGGCAGAGGCCCAAAAGCAAGTACTTTCTCTTCTCAGTATCAGGGCTATTCAGCCTGCCCCCAACAGAGCAAAGGGGACAGGGTTTCTACTCCAGACTGTTTCTGGTGCCCAGAAAAGAAAACTCTTGGCGCCCTATCCTGGATCTGTTAATTCTCAACACCTTCCTGGTGTTACCAAAGTTCAAAATGCTTACACTCCAACAGCTGCTGCCTATGCTAGCCAAGGACTCCTGGCTGCTCACCCTAGACTTAAAAGAAGCTCATCTCCACATCCCCATAAGGGAATCTTGCAGGAAATATCTCCATTTCAGGGCAGGCTCTGTGCACTATCAGTTCTCTGCACTTCCCTTTGGCTTATCTACTGCGCCCAGGGTATTCACAAAGTGCCTGGCTCCAGCCATTGCAGAGAAACATTCAAATTTACCCATACTTGGACGATTGCCTGATTCAGGCGGACAGTCAGGAATTGCTGCTTTAGCACCTGACATTTGTAAAGAGACTCTTAACTACTCTGTGGTATGCCATCAACGAAAGGAAATCACATCTGGTACCCAGCCAAGAAATTGTATTCCTGGGAGCAAGCTTGAGCACAACTTCTCAGATGGCATTCCTCACTCCAGAAAATAAGGTTTATTTGACAAATTACTTCAAACTTCTGGCCACCCAAACTCTGCTATCTGCAAGAAAAATACTGCAAGCTCTAGGGTTCATGGCATCATGCATTCTCCTAATTCCATATGCAAGACTGCATATGAGGAAACTTCAGTGGTACTTAAAAAGTCTCTGGTGTCAACATTCTCAGGACCTGGAAACGGTGATTCCGATCATTCCTTGCCTAAGGACAGAGTTCCTTTGGTGAGCAGAGGCCTGCAACCCCAACAAGGGACTCCCTTTCAATCTATGAACCTAATATGTTTATGAACTCAAACCCATGCCGCCCAAACCCTGACAATAGATGCATCAGCCTATGCATGGGGACCTCACATGGCAGGCAAATGCGTTCAAGGCAAATGGAGCCCAGGACAAATGCACCTGCATATCCATCAAAAAGAAATGTTATCTGTACAGAATGCACTGACAGCCTTCAAATACCTTCTTCTTCAGGACAACTCTTGATAAAGACAGACAACGCCACAGTCATGTGGTACAAAAACAAGCAGGGGGAACTCATTCCTACCCACTATGCAGGTTAGCCATGGCTCTGTGGAGCACAGCCTTGAGCAACTAAATGCACCTGCAAGCTCAGTTCCTGCCAGGCAAATTCACTGGCAGACGACTTAAGCAGAAATCTAATGGACCCGAATGAGTGGAAACTGGAACCCAGTTCCTTCAGGTTTCTAATCCACAGATGGGGACCACCAGAGATGGACCTCTTTGCACCCCCCAGAACCATCATTTGAGCAAAATTTGCACCAGAACTCCCCACAGCCAAGCATGGAATGTGGATGCCCTCTCTTTTACATGGGAAAACCTCTCAATCTATGCCTTTCCCCCTCTGCCCCTCCTCTCGAAAGTACTACTCAAGATCAAACAGGACAGGCCAAGGACAATCCTTATTGCACCAGACTGGCCTTGCCAGCGCTGGTACCCACTTTTGCGCAGTCTGACAACAGTGCCACCCTGGCACCTGCATCAGACCCCCTCTCTGCTGTCCCAGCAGGAGGGCCAGATTTTGCATCCTCAGCTGCAAACCCTGAACATAGCAGCCTGGATTATTCCCTGAACACATCATCAGCAACCCTCGGCAGACAGGTGCTGGATGTCATCCTTGAGACCAGGAGGCCTAGTACTAGGAAATCCTATTCAGAAAAGTGGAAAAGATACTGTTCTTGGAGCCAGTCTCAGGGAAAGGGCACAGCCGTGCCCACCTTACCTCAAATCCTTGATTATCTAGCAGAGCTGCTCCACAAAGGCCTATCCTTCTCATCCATTAAGATTCATGCTTCTGCCATCTCAGCTCATTACAATACTGAGCCACCCCTCTTCTCTCACCCTCTGGTCAAACAGTTCCTGAGAGGAGCTAACAATTTAAGACCCCTGAGGAGAGTCCTCACTCCTGCCTGGGATGTTAACTTTGTACTAGAGAAGCTCACTCTTTCCCCTTTTGAGCCTGCTGCTACAGCAGAGTTAAAATTCCTCTCTTGGAAAACAGCCTTACTTCTAGCCATCACTTCAGCAAGAAGAATGTCTGAGTTACAGGCCCTTATGACTGTGGAACCCTTCATTATCTATCCTGCTGACAGGATTTCCCTCAGGACTAATCCATCATTTATGCCCAAGGTGGTATCCAGTGTGGCTTTAAACCAATCCATCCATTTACCAACCTCTTTTCCTAATCCTCAGAATAAAGGGGAGAGGATCCTGCACTCCTTGGATGTGCACAGACAGCTTAGGTTCTACCTTGACAGGACTAAACCGTTCAGAAAATCTGACCAGCTGCTGGTCGGCTTTGCTACAGAGGCAGAGGGCAAGGCTATTTCAAAGCAAACCATTCTCCAAATGGATAGCACACTGCATCCACTTCTGCTACAAGCACCATGGAAAACCTAGGGCTACCTCAACATCTACAGCATTTCTCGGGGGAGTCCCTACCAGGGACATCCTGGAAGCTGCAACCTGGATTTCAGTACACACCTTCACCAAGCATTACCACTTACCTATATTTTCTAAATCCAGAGCTGGATTTGCTATAGCAGTCTTACAAGGCCTGCTAGCCACCCCTAAAATGTCTTGACTGCCTCCACCCTTCCTCAGCTTTGGGAATCAACCCAAGTGTGATGACTGCAACAGTGAAACACGAAGAACATAGTACAGTTGTGTACACTTACCATAAATGTAGATGTTCGAGTGTATTCACTGTTGCAATCCTGGTTACCTTCCCTCCAGCCCCCTGACTTTTCTATACTTTCTACCTATCCTCTTTTGTGGCCATCTCTTATGGCAGTGGTGTTTACTTTTTACTGGAGGTGTTCCACACGATGTAATTGCTTCCTATTTTGGGGGTTTCTGACATCTGGGGCAAGAAAAACTGATGTAATGGCATTGGCTGCATGTTTTATACCCCTGACGACCTGACGTTATGGAAGAGGTGACAGCATCCAACGCAGAAATCCCAAGACTCTGGTATTCTGGCCGACTGAGGGCTACCTGTATTTAGATTAGGTTCATAGGTTCATACTAGGCTATCTGCCCTAGGGCATTTATAAGCCTAGCCAGAGTGTGTTTGGCTTTCGCCACCCATTTTAAATTAATTTTGCTATGCCTTTTTTTGAGGTTAGTATACTGTGCCTCTGTCTAACAGTGACACAGAAGTGATAGCCAGGGTAAACCTACGATCTCCCATCCACTCATCAAGATTCCTCTTGAAGAGAGTCAATGTGGGATTCTGCCTAACCTGGACTGGGATTTTATTCCAGAGTGAAGGGAGCCTCTGGGTTATGAATCTGTCCCTCCAGCATGTCCTATTTATTTCAGTGCTGAGGTTCAAGTCTCTCGAGCGTAGCTCGATGGGATTTGGATTTTCTGAGGTGCAGCATGTCCATTAATTCCGGGTTGGACATGGCTTTATACATCAGGCACAGATCCCCTCTGAGCAGGCAGTATGCCACTGAGTAGAGCTGGAGTTTCTTTAACCGGGCAGCGTATGGCATCTGTTTGAGCCCTTTGATCCTCTTGGTGAGGTACTTTTGGGGTCTTTCCAGTTGCTGCAGGTGTCTGGTAAGGTACATCCCAAAAGGGGCATTGTACTCAATTATGGGCCTGATGAGGGATGAGTAAAGAGGCACGATGACCTCCCCTGATCTAGATGTGAATCCTTCATGATTAGGTGGGCTATATAAAATGTTTTTCTAACCACTTTGGCCACGTGGTTGTCAAATGAGAGATTGCTATCAACTTGGGTCCCCAGGTCCCTAATGACTTCTTCTGTACTTAATGGATTACCACCTATGTGGTAATTTATGGGCACTTTGTTTTTGCCAAAGGGGATGACTATACACTTTTTGGCGTTTAGCTTGAGGCCATGGCTCTGGCACCAGTTGTCTGTTTCTATGAGGCCCTTTTGGAGGATGCTTGTGTCGGCTGGAGAGTTGATTATGGCACCCAGTTTGCAGTCATCTGCGAACTTGGTCAGCCACAGTCCTTCCGTGTTGGCCTGTACCGCCGAGAAATATATACTGAACAAGAGAGGTCCCAGGACTGAGACTTGTGGGATGCCACTTGTAACTGGTTTGGAGTCTGACATGGCTCCAGCAATTCTAACCATGTGGGTTCTGTCCTTGAGCCAGTTTGCAACCCATCTAGTGACATAGGGGTTTATATTTAAGCTGGTGAGCTTATCTATAATGCCCGAGTGGGGTATTGTTTCGAAAGCTTTTGCGAGGTCCAGGTAGGCTGTGTGGACCACCTTCCCCTCGTCAATGGCCTTGGTGACGGTTTCAAAGAAATCAACCAGGTTTAAGAGGCAGGATCTGCCCTTAACAAAGCCAAACTGGGTAGGATCCAGTGTCTGTAGGTCCCCAGTATCTTTATTTAAGAGGTCCATGATGATCCTTTCCATAGCTTTGCAGACCAAGCTAGTCAGGCTTATGGGGCGATAGTTTCCAGGATCCGTTGAGGCACCACCTTTGTGGAGAGGGACCACTGTTGCTGTACACCACTCTTTGGGTACATATCCTGTAGTAAGGCTAAGATTGAACAGTAGATGTTAAGTTGTCTATCTCGCCTTCATTCTTGCTGGATGGGTTCGGAGCCGACCTCGGCTCCGACTCGGCCACTCTAAAAGCTCGAGAGTTGGTTCCACCGGCTCGAGGCTCCCCTTATATCCCACAATGCTAGGCGAGAGTTACCTCAGATCTCGTTTGCCGCTACAGCTATCGAGGTTGGTTTTCTACCGGTTCTTGGTAAGTGACTTTTTCTTGTGTAATTTAGTCTATCAAAACCCCTTTAATTTTAATATTTTTACTTATTTCCCTTAGTTTAGAGAAATTTTTATCCCCTTCTAAAAAATTCCCGTTTTTTTCCCTCAAGAACTTTAGGTTCTTCCCTTGGGCCTACAGGCCTTTTTCTCTTTCCCTAGTGGAGTGTGTGTATTATTTTAAAATCCTAGTTAGTGGTTTTTATTATAATTTAAACTTGACAGGGTGTAATTAGTGTGTTTGTGTGTGTGTTTGTTACACCTGTTAAAAAATGTCTAAGGAAGCAAAGGTCTCCGGATTCAAGAAGTGTGATGCGTGCTGTCAGAAAATGTCTCTGACAGACGCTCACACTTCTTGTGTCTACTGTCTGGGACCTTTGCACCTGCAGGACTCCTGTGCTGTGTGCCATGGCTTCAGCCCCAGGGTCCTGCAGGAAAGAAAAAATAAATTGATACTAAGAGGCTTACTCAAGCCAGAGGATTCCCTTTCTGTTTCTTCAGGGAAGCCCTCTAAGGCATCTAGGTCTTGGCCCGACAACTGAGCCGAGACCTAAGGTTTCTCAACCTCTGCCTTCATCGGCTCCGCTGGAGCCAATAAGTCTCAGTCCACAGTTTCTGTGGCTCCGCTCGGCCGGAGCCGAGGTATTAGAGTTCCGTGTCGGCTCCGACCAGACCTTCGGAGCCGACAACTAGGAAGAGGTCCAGGTCACCATCTCTTGGCTCCGTTCATTCGGCTCCAGGATCTCCCCTGCTGTCTGAACGGAGCCAAAGATCTCACTCCTCTAGGTCATCGAGGCTGTTGGATCATGACCTTCAGAGGGTAGTGAGTCGACTTCTTAAGTCCGAGGCACTGGCCCAGATGCTTCAGAGCCCGACTCATCAGTCGATGCCTGCCCCGGTCCATCATTATATTCCTCCTTCGACTCTCTTGAGTTCGGAGCCGGGTCGCATCGGAACCGAGACTGTGATAGCGTCAGAGCCGATACAATTGTCTTCGCTCCGCTGCCGGCTCCGATTTCTTCCTTGGAAGAATCTCGGCGCCGGACTTCCCTCGTCGGCTCGAGGGGTGAGTGGCATCGGACCCTTGTCCGACCCCTCTCCTCTCGGTGCTTCGGCGCTGGTGAGTTCGGCTCCGACATCGGCCTCGAGCCATCACTGTCGGTGCCGAGGGGGTTCTTAGCTTCGGAGCGGGGACCTCTGGCTCTGCCTGACAGGGGTGCATTCGAGGTCATGCGGAGTGTGTTAGAGCCTGGCTCTACTCCACAGTCGGTTCCGCCCCTCCTCTACAGTGCCTCAGGTTAAGTCGACTCACTCCCTCATCCCGGACCGCAGAGAGCCAGCTCCTCAGGAACCCCTGTGGGGATTTCATCCTCTTCGAGGCCTCTCCTGATTTGGCAGAAGAGCCCCCTCGGAAGAGGAAGTGTAAGAGGAAACACATTGACTCACCTGAGTCCATCACGTCAGACACAGATCTGGATGATTCTGAGGGTTCCCCCCGTTCCCCTTCTGAAGATGTCTCATTTGCAGACATCCTAGAGATCCTGAAACAGAGGGGAAATTGGCCAGCCCTCAACCCTTCAGAGGACGAATCTGTGTATCTTGAGGCGCTTGGCTCGCCCTTCCACCTCCTGGGTGTCCCCCCCCTTTGACCCCCTCATGCAGGTGGTTGCTAAGAAGGCATGGACGGCTCCTGATTCAGTGGACCCCACTCCCAGGAGACCCTCCAAGTTCATAACGGCACCAGCAGACAAACAGTTCTTAACAAAAGGAGTTTCTGTGGATGCTATGGTGGTAGCTGCTGCCACTAAGAAGGAGCTAGCTGATCCTTCAGTACCTGTCCATCCACCTAACAAGGAATCTAGGTCCATGGACAGGTATGGGAAGCGGATGTTCTCGTCAGCGACATTTACCATGCGTCCGGTGAACTACCTGTGCCATTTACTCGTCTTCAAAGGGACTTGATCAAGGAAGCGAGTGAAATGTTAAAGGACCCTACAGCTGCGGGTTTCCAAGATAAGATGAACACGCAGCTGGCTACCCTTAACTCCATAACCAACTCCTCCATGCCTTCTTACTTACGCGGCTGATGGAGCGAGCAGAGCCGCAGGGACAGGTGTGGCCTTACGTAGGCATGCCTGGATGCGGCTATGCAATTTATGGACCCTTCAAGACGTCTTTCACTAACTCCCCGCTTGATGGATCATCCTCTTTGGTTCTCAAGTGAAAGAAACCTTGACTAGGTGCGAGACTGATGGCAAGACCCTTTCTGCCGCCGGAGTCCGTTTTCTACTCCTTCTAGGCCTTACCCCAAAGGCCAGAAAGGTGGAAAGATGTGGTTCCGTAAACAATCTCAAGGGACTTCGCCTGACGACAGAGTCGCTTTCCGCCAGAGGTAGAGGCGGAATAACAATGGTAGACGCCGCCTAGGGGCAGGGGGTCCGCAGAACCAGGGCGATCGGAAGCCTTCCCTGACAAGCCCTTTCAGCATCCCTGAGGTGTTGCCCGACTGCCCATCTTCGAGGCAGTCGGGGAAGATTGTCACTGTACCCAGAAGCCTGGCTATCCCTGACTCAAGACAAATGGGTACAGTCCATCATTTCAAGGCTATTCTATCCCCTTTCTTCGCATTCCAAATCAGTCAAAAATCCCTTCCAGATGTTCCACCCGCTCAAAGGGATCTAGCGGTTTTGGAGATTTCAAAACTGCTTACAAAAGAGCAATTCAGCCAGTTCCAGCAGACCAGCAAGGATCCGAATCTACTCAAGGTTCTTTTTAGTTCCAAAGAAAACAGGGACTGGAGACCAATTTTGGATCTCAGTATCTTGAACAGATCAGTCAAGAAAACAAGATTTCGATGGTCACGCTGCAATCCATCCTTCCCTTTGGGCAAAGGAAACTGGATGTGCTCTATAGACCTTCAGGATGCGTACTATCACATAAAATGAACAGACGCTCCAGAAGATTCCTCCGCTTCAGGCTGGGAACCAGTCATTTTCAGTTCAGGGCCCTGCCCTTTGGTCTCACCACTGCCCCCCGGTGTTTACCAAATGCATGGCAGTGGTGGCTTCTCACCTGAGACGACAAGGATTCCAGGTGTTTCCATATTTGGACGACTGGCTCCTCACAGCTCCCACCAAGCATCTCCTTCTAATGGCCAGGGATTACACTTTTCGCATTTGTCAAAAGCTGGGTATTTCAATAAATTGCGAAAAGTCTGTTTTGTCGCCTCGCACTATTACCTACATAGGCAAATCTAGATACAGTAAACATGTCTGCAGACTAACACATCAGAGAATAACAGACATACACAAACTGGTCTCACTCCTTCTCAACAACAACAGAATCAAAGCCAGGTTAGTTCTGAAAGTGTTGGGAATTATGGCAGCGCCATTCCTCTGCTTCCATTAGCCAGATTCCACATGCGGATCCTTCAATGGATGCTCTTTACTCAATGGTCATACCAGCAACTTCCAATGTCTCACACCATTATGATCACGCAAGCGCAAAAATCATCTCATGTGGTGGATGTCTTCCCTCAGCTCTTGTTGGGAAATCCCTTTGTTTCACCCCCTCCGGTTGCTACTCTGGCAACGGATGCCTCCCTGATCGGGTGGGGGGGGCATTATCAGGGCAGGACGGTCCAGGGCACATGGCAACCAAATGAATGCCACTTGCACATAAATGTTCTGGAGATGAGAGCAGTGCTTTTAGCGTTGCAAGCCCTTCAAGACTCTCTTCCCTTGGGAACGATTGCAATCCAAACAGACAATATGTCTGTAGTGTGGTACATCAACAAACAAGGCGGAACCAGGTCATACCTCCTGTGTCGAGAAGCACTCAGACTGTGGCAATGGGCGATTTCTTCTCAGCGGTTTCTGATAGCAACGCACATCCCCGGAAGTCCAATCAAATTGCGGACAAGTTGAGCAGAGCTATCCTCATGCCTCACGAGTGGTCTCTGAAAGACTCTGTAGTGAGAGAAATTTTTCTCAAGTGGGGTCAGCCTTGCTGCGATCTTTTTGCTACTCCCCAAAACAGCAAGTGCAGAGAATATTTCACTCTATTCCCGTTACCAGGCCAACCCAGCAGAGACGCTCTAGTCCAAGTTTGGCCCCGGGACTTCTGTATGCATTTCCTCCTTCCCACTAATCTCTCAAGTGATACAGAAAGCTATCGCTCAGAAGGCCTCATTGATCCTCATTGCTCCTTACTGGCCTCGACAAGTGTGGTTCCCCTTTCTACATCGATTTCTTTTGAGCGACCGTGGAACCTGGACCTAGTTCCAGATCTTTTGATCCATCAGTCGGGTCAGTTTCATCGCCCTCCCTCTCTGAACCTCACTGCTTGGTTTCTCCAGTTCCAACCTTAGCCAGGCTTCCTCATTTATTTCACTCTGTTAGAGATATTTTGATAGCTTCCCATAAATCTTCCACTCGGAAGATTTATTTGAGTAAGTGGAAACGCTTCACATATTGGGCTCAAGGAAAGGACATAGATCCTTTCACTGCTTCCATCCAATTAGTCCTTGATTTTCTAGCTGAACTCTTCCATGCAGGTTCATCTCCCTCTACACTTAAAGTTCAATTGGCAGCTATTTCTAACTTTCATGTGGGTATTTCTGAATCTGCCTTAATGTCCCATAAGCTTTGCAAAGCCTTTTTGAAAGGAGTTTTTCTTCTCAGACCTCCTATAAGAAATCCTCCTTCTCCTTGGGACCTAAATTTAGTTCTTGCTTCTTTGATTCTTTCCCCTTTCGAACCTGCAGTCTCCTGTTCTTTAAAATTGCTATCATGGAAGGCTCTTTTTCTGGTAGCTATTACATCAGCTAGAAGAGTTTCAGAGCTTCAAGCACTCAGCTGTCGTCGTCCTTATCTTTTGTTTCATAAGGACAGAGTATCCTTACGAACTAACCCGACTTTTTGCCTAAGGTGGTTTCGACGTCAAATCTAAATCAAAGCATTGACCTCCCTGTCTTTTTTCCAGAATACTCTAATAGGTCTGAACAAAAATTACACTGCCTGGATGTCCATCGTCAATTGAGGTACTACTTGGATAGAACAAAACAATTCAGAAAATCTGATCAGCTGTTTGTCTCCTATGCGGAAAGCAGAAAGGGACTTTCAGTTTCAAAGGTAACATTATCCAGATGGCTAACATCTTTGATTTCCCTTGTATATGAAATTAGACACCAAAAACTGCCTAATAAACCTAAGGCCCATTCCACCAGAGCTTTGGCTATTTCTTTAGCCTTCCAAGACAGACTGCCTATTGACACCATTTGTGCAGCGGCTACTTGGGCTACTCCTCACACTTTCATTTCTCATTATAAGTTGGACTTAGCTTCTAGGCATAGAGCTAACTTTGGTTCCACTGTTCTCAGGAGTCTGTTCCGTTAGGCCACCCGGGACAAGGTGCTAGGGACGCGGTCCCATCCAGCAAGAATGAAGGCGAGATAGACAACTTAACATATAGAAGTTATGTTCTTACCATAACGTTCCATGTTAGTTGTCTTCTTCTCGCCTTATTCTTGCGTCCCACCCTCCTTCCCCCTGGCCTGAACAGACCTAGAGGAGTTGTGATTGTGACCTCTCTTTCTACCACCTCTTTCTTAGGCATATGCTGTTGTGCATATTTCCTGGATCAGGATGTAGGTCACCCTTCTTTCTTTCTGTTGTTAGAGGTGGACTCTGTTTACAGTTATACTGTTACTATTATAAGCTGGGGTTAGCTTACAAACGAGATCTGAGGTAACTCTCGCCTAGCATTGTGGGATATAAGGGGAGCCTCGAGCCGGTGGAACCAACTCTCGAGCTTTTAGAGTGGCGAGTCGAGCCGAGGTCGGCTCCGAACCCATCCAGCAAGAAGAAGGCGAGAAGAAGACAACTAACATGGAACGTTATGGTAAGAACATAACTTCTATTTTTATGTTTGGGTTTAGCTCTTCTTGGAGTTCATGTAGGACGCAGCCTGGGACACCATCTGGTCCCATTGATGCTGTGTTTTTTGCTTTGGAGAGGGCGGCTCTTACCTGAGCATCTGAGATGTCAGGGGGGCAGCACTCTGTTGGGATAGATATTTGCCCTTATGGTGGTGGGGGGAGAAGTTTGCACTGAACCTGTCAGCTAGGATGTTGGCAATGTCTGTGGGCTCGGTGTATTTTTTGTCATTTTGGACTAATTCTGAGCATATCTGGGAATTCCCACCCAGGTTCCTAACATAACTAAAGAAAGCCTTGTGATTATCCTTAGTGTCCTGTGCAATTTTTCTCTCGAAGCTGGCCTTAGACGATTTTATGTGTGCCCGTAGTTTTTTGCTAATACTGATCAGAGATGCCTTCCCTTTTTGGGATTTTGCTCTATCATGTAGTAGCTTCCTCCTCCTATTGTATAGTTTGTTTATGGCTGGGGTCCATCAGACAGGACGTCTGCCTTTGGAGGATTGGGTCTTGGTTTTATTTGGGATTGCATGATCCATGCATTCCTGAAGGTGTTCATAGAATGCGTTTATAAAGGATTCTGCGGTCTGGGCCGTATTTTCCACAGGCCCGGGGGCTTTGAAGGATTTCACCTTGGTTTTGAGGCGTGTGAACTTTGCTTTAGAGAAGTTTTTCACTGTGGTTTTCTGGGCAGGGGTTGGGGTCGGGATGTGAATATCCAGTGAGATTAGTTTATGGTCTGATCTTACCAGTGAGGGATACACTTCTGGTCTGGAGCATAGTGTCCCCATGTTGGGGATGATCAGCAAAATAGATAACCCAAGTGTGATGACTGCAACAGTGAATACACTCGAGCATCTACATTTATGGTAAGTCTACACAACTGTACTTTCTCATGACATATAATATCTGTCTAACCCAGCCCAGTTTTTGTACCTTGGAGAATAATATGTAAATTCTCTCTGAACTCCTACTACTGAATTCACGTCTTCCATACCAAATATTGTCATACTTTCTTCAAAAATCTACCTTCTTTTATATTTTCCCTTCTAGATCCCCCAGATCCATCCTCACTGTTGCAAATCAAGTTCTGCTCCCCACCTATAAGTAATATTGCCTGCTGAAAGCTGATTATTTCTCCCAGAATTTTCTTAAGCTCCATTGTAGCAGTGTTAAGTGAAATATAAATACATGCCAGCATAATATAAATACATGCCAGCGTAATCCTCCTCCTTTGCCAGTAACTCCTTATTGCTACAAATCTACCATTGCTGTCTTTTTTACCCACTTCTATCACGATTGGAGCTACTATCTCAATACACCCTTTTTCTTTGTTCCAGTTATTCCGCTGAATGACCATTCTAAAATCCTTTATCAAATGCACGTGCTCAAATTCATGTGCTCAGTTCTTTGCAAGTGTGTCTCCTTTAGCATAGTTATTTGTACTCTGCATTTTTGGTACAGTTCACTACTCTTTCTTTTTTATATATATGTCTGTGAGACCATTCAGAATTAAAGATAATATGGAAAGTGCCATTATGACCAGAAGTTATTATTCACAGCTGTTATGTGTAACATGTTTCTTAAATGTCTAGTTTCAGCTTTTGTGTTACATACATATACGGTTTGCCAGGTTGATATTTTATACAGTTGTTTCTTCATATATATATATATATATATATATATATATATATATATATATATATATATATATATAGGTTCATAGGTTGGTACTGGGCTATCTGCCCGAAGGCATATATTAGCCCAGCCACTTTGTGCGGTATTCACCGACCCTTTAGTAGTTCCCTAGACCCTTGTACTAGGAGCTAGTACCCTTGGCCCCTATCTAGTAGTGCTGTTGGTGTGATCCCAGGTGTGAACTTTCTGTTACCCATCCACTCATCAAGGTTCCTCTTGAAGAGTGATAGTGAGGGGCTCTGTCTTATGTAGATCGGGACCCTGTTCCTTAGTATGGGAAGTCTCTGCAAAGGGAATCTATCCCTCCAGCATGTTCTATTCATTGTTTTGTTGAGGTTTATATCTCTAGAGCGTGTAGCTGGAGTAGATTTGGTTTTGCTAAGATGGAGCATGTTCAACAATTCTGTACGTTAGAGATCACCTCTGAGAAAGCGGTATGCAACAGAGAACAGAATATATATATACCTTTGTCACATCTTACAAAATTTTTGTTTTAATGAAAACCCTCAAACAAAAAACACACACCTCCAAAATACCCCCCAAAACCTATTAATGTAATATTAATACACACAAACTATGTACATCTTGAAATAATGAAGTTTAACTCTCCGTGTAGGAACAATTGTCCCATTTTGACAGCCATACTCATAGGCTAGAATATACCTGTAATGAAGGTTATCCATGCTAGAATTTCACTGTATAACCTGTGCTTCTACTTCCACTAAGTACTGTCTGTTTTGTATTATATTTATTGCTCTCCAAAATGAAAAAATATAACTTAAATGCTTTCATATAACATTCTTTCCTAGCCATTGAAGGAAAGAAATATTGTGTTTTTATTGCCCCTTATCCAATTGTCTCCATAGAAACATGTGAACCAGATACAAAGATATATTCCACTGTAACAATTTATGTGCTAGAGAGAAATGCTGTTCAGTTTTCACTGTATTCAGTGTTCTTTTATTCTGCTAACCCTTAAAACTTGTTGTCAAATCAGCAAAGGGCCTTAATCCAGACATTCCCCCATGCAAAAATAAGAAAAGGCATATCAATTTTATTTACATCATGCTCTATTGTCTAGGCTTTCTTCTCTTTTTACATTGCAGTTCTTACATTTATTCTTCTTCTTTCGGCTTTTTTCTGGTTAGGGGTCATCAGAGTGGATCACCCGCCTGCTCATGATTGGCAGAGTTTTACATTGTCGAGTTGACAGCCTGGCGCCCAACCTTCCACGGAAGGCACACACATGCCTATGGCCAATTTAGAGTGTCCAATCCACCAACAGCATGTCTTTGGGATGTGGGAGGAAGAATCCCATGAGACCACAGGGAAGACATGCAGACTCCGCACAGAAGGCACCCCAGCCGAGGATCGAACCAGAGGACCTCTTGCTGTGAGGTGACAATACTAACCGCTGCACCACCGTGGCTGCCCAGTTCTTGCATTTATTAAAACTGAATAAAAAGAATGAAAGAAGAAGGAAAAATAGGGCCACCTGTTTACTTTAGTATTCCTATTACACACAAAATTTAAATAAAAAATCTTTACTTTATAGCATGCAATATATGGCACATGTTATAAAATACTGTTAAGAACAATATTTTGTTTTACTTACAGTTGACATTTTCTTTAGTCTTCCCCTATCCTAAATCTTCTTCCAAACATTAATGATATGAAGGTAGAAACACTGGAAGCAGACCACCACGATTGTAAAAACAGGTTTATTGCATAGATAAGCGCTGCACCTAAGTACGCTTCATCAGATCCCTGATATGAAGTAGGATACATGCTTTGGATTCTCCTACAAGTTTAACAAAGTCAAAAAAGTTCAATATTTCCAGGTTTTTGTGTTCTGTCATACTTCATTAATGCTTTGTAATCCCACATTTATTCATCAACGTCTGAGTTGCTGGTACTCTTCCTGTTGAAATCCATCTCCTTAATGCAGTCACTCTTTCATTTCCAATGTATTCCTAGTACTTCTTGTCACCTCTTGTGCTTTTTTCTCTCATTTTCCCTTGGAACACTGGAAAAGGTTTCACTGGCATAGTCTGTCTACGGGCTTTATTATAAGAAGAGTAAGAAGCAGGGGGGAACTCATTCCTACCCACTATGCAGGTTAGCCATGGCTCTGTGGAACACAGCCTTGAGCAACTAAATGCACCTGCAAGCTCAGTTCCTGCCAGGCAAATTCACTGGCGGACGACTTAAGCAGAAATCTAATGGACCCGAATGAGTGGAAACTGGAACCCAGTTCCTTCAGGTTTCTAATCCACAGATGGGGATCACCAGAGATGGACCTCTTTGCACCCCCCCAGAACCATCATTTGAGCAAAATTTGCACCAGAACTCCCCACAGCCAAGCATGGAATGTGGATGCCCTCTCTTTTACATGGGAAAACCTCTCAATCTATGCCTTTCACCCTCTGCCCCTCCTCTCGAAAGTACTACTCAAGATCAAACAGGACAGGCCAAGGACAATCCTTATTGCACCAGACTGGCCTTGCCAGCGCTGGTACCCACTTTTGCGCAGTCTGACAACAGTGCCACCCTGGCACCTGCATCAGACCCCCTCTCTGCTGTCCCAGCAGGAGGGCCAGATTTTGCATCCTCAGCTGCAAACCCTGAACATAGCAGCCTGGATTATTCCCTGAACACATCATCAGCAACCCTCGGCAGACAGGTGCTGGATGTCATCCTTGAGACCAGGAGGCCTAGTACTAGGAAATCCTATTCAGAAAAGTGGAAAAGATACTGTTCTTGGAGCCAGTCTCAGGGAAAGGGCACAGCCGTGCCCACCTTACCTCAAATCCTTGATTATCTAGCAGAGCTGCTCCACAAAGGCCTATCCTTCTCATCCATTAAGATTCATGCTTCTGCCATCTCAGCTCATTACAATACTGAGCCACCCCTCTTCTCTCACCCTCTGGTCAAACAGTTCCTGAGAGGAGCTAACAATTTAAGACCCCTGAGGAGAGTCCTCACTCCTGCCTGGGATGTTAACTTTGTACTAGAGAAGCTCACGCTTTCCCCTTTTGAGCCTGCTGCTACAGCAGAGTTAAAATTCCTCTCTTGGAAAACAGCCTTACTTCTAGCCATCACTTCAGCAAGAAGAATGTCTGAGTTACAGGCCCTTATGACTGTGGAACCCTGTTCTTGCATTTATTAAAACTGAATAAAAAGAATGAAAGAAGAAGGAAAAATAGGGCCACCTGTTTACTTTAGTATTCCTATTACACACAAAATTTAAATAAAAAATCTTTACTTTATAGCATGCAATATATGGCACATGTTATAAAATACTGTTAAGAACAATATTTTGTTTTACTTACAGTTGACATTTTCTTTAGTCTTCCCCTATCCTAAATCTTCTTCCAAACATTAATGATATGAAGGTAGAAACACTGGAAGCAGACCACCACGATTGTAAAAACAGGTTTATTGCATAGATAAGCGCTTTCGCGTACCCTAAGTACGCTTCATCAGATCCCTGATATGAAGTAGGATACATGCTTTGGATTCTCCTACAAGTTTAACAAAGTCAAAAAAGTTCAATATTTCCAGGTTTTTGTGTTCTGTCATACTTCATTAATGCTTTGTAATCCCACATTTATTCATCAACGTCTGAGTTGCTGGTACTCTTCCTGTTGAAATCCATCTCCTTAATGCAGTCACTCTTTCATTTCCAATGTATTCCTAGTACTTCTTGTCACCTCTTGTGCTTTTTCTCTCATTTTCCCTTGGAACACTGGAAAAGGTTTCACTGGCATAGTCTGTCTACGGGTTTTATTATAAGAAGAGTAAGAAGCAAAATTCCATTCTGTTTGATAAAAGTTTGTCTAACAAAAAAGTAAGTTTATATGTTCTGCATCAAAGAGTGATTTCGACTGGCCCGGAAAAAAATATTCTGAAAATAGCTTAATTAGAGCAGCTTTAATCTCACTCCTGTTTCTCAGCATTCCCTGACTGCTGGGATAAATTTACTCTTCTTCTGCCTGGTGTACAGTGAGTAATCATTTTCCACAAACACTCTGTCTCCCACTTTTAGTACTTTGTCCTTCTGCCACGGTTTTATTAGAATTCTCTCTTTCATTCTGCTGATAGGATTGCATCATTACTATTAAAGGTCTAGGTTGCTTTCTGATGGCCATGTTTGAAAAATACACACAATGTGCCCTTTCAATTATCAACTCTTGTTGTGGGATACCAGTCCAATAGCTTATTTGTGCTTTCATAAAATTAATACAATCTGTTCTTTCCAGTTTATCTAGCACAGCAGAAAATCTCATGGTTTTCCTTATGTGCTCTTTTCTTTAACTCTTATTTGTTTGAAACCTCTCTTCAGCCAGCCTTTTCTTCATGTCACCCTCTGTTTTTTTTTACAGTTTTATCAGCTTATCTGTGTATCTATTGGAAGCTTCTTCCATTTTTTCCAGCTTTTTTTATTATTTGAGTTTATATACTCCTTCAGTGTTTGATTTATTGTAATCGGCTCTGAGCACATTTAACTTATTTTTCCCCTACATTACTGGAAGTCATTTCTTGCACCAATGCTGGAACATGAACTGCTTTTTGCTTAGCTGCAGGATTCTTCCTGGCTATAGTTTTCTCTTCACCTTTACTGACTGATTTTCTTTCAGGTTCCCTTACTTTCTTTTTTGCCAGCATCTAGGCAGTACAGTTACAAGCCAGTTACTGAAATTTACCCCAAAAGAGAAATTCGCTGGCACTATTTTGCGAGTTTCTGTTTTCACACAGGCAGAACTGAACTTAGGTTCATAGGTTCATAGGTTCATACTAGGCTATCTGCCCGAGGGCATTTACAAGCCTAGCCCATCGTTTTGTGGCTTAGGCCACCCCTTTAGTATGGGGAACTATACCCATTATTTTTCTGTGCCTCTGTCGAGCAGTGACACTGAGGTAATCCCTGGGGTATATCTGCGATCTCCCATCCATTGGTCAAGATTTCTCTTGAACAAGGCCAGCGAGGTGCTCTGCCTCACATGTACCGGGATTTTGTTCCACAGCATAGGGAGTCTTTGGGTGATGAATTTATCCCTCCAGCACGCCCTATTAATAGCCGTGTCAAGGTTTAAGTCTCCGCCTTGTGGCTCTGATGGATCTAGATTTTTGAGGTGAAGCATATTCATCAAATCTGGGTTTGACATGGCCTTGTATGTTAGGCAAAGGTCACCTCTGAGCAAGCGTGTTTACTGAATAGAGCTGGAGTTCTTTCAGTCGGGCAGCATAGGACAGATTTTGAGACCCTTTATCCTTTTGGTGAGGAACTTTTGTGGCCTCTCCAGCTGCTGCAAGTGTCGGGTCAGATACATTCAATGGGGCATTGTACTCAATCATTGGTCTGATGAGTGATGAGTAAAGGAGACTATGACCTCCTTGATCTAGATGAGAATCCCTTCATGATAAGGTGGGCAATGTAGAAGGTCTTCCTAACTACTTTAGCTACATGGGTGTCGAATGACAGACTACTATCAACCTGGGTCCCCAGGTCCCTGATAACTTCTTCTGTGCTCAGTGGATTGCCACCTATTTGGTAGCTAGGGGTAACCTTGTTTTTCCCAAGGGTATGACTATGCATTTTTGGCATTTAACTTTAGGCCGTGGCTCTGGCACCAGTTATCCGCTTCTGTGAGACCCTTCTGAAGGATATCTGTGTCAGATGTGTTTTCTACTATGGCCAGTTTGCAGTCATCTGCAAACTTTGTCAGCCATAACCCTCCTGTGTTTGCTTGTACTTCGAAAAGTAGATGCCAAACAAGAGTGGGCCCAGGACTGAGCCCTGTGGGACACCACTTGTGACAGGCTTTGAGTCTGACATGGCGCCAGCAGCTCTGACCCTGTGGGTTCTGTCACTCAGCCAGTTTGCAACCCATCTTGTGATGTATGGGTTGACATTTAAGCTGATGAGTTTTTCAATGATACCAATGGGGTATTGTATCGAAGGCCTTAGCCAGATCGAGGTAGGCTGTATGGACTGCCTTTCCCTCATCAATGGCTTTGGTGACTGTTTCGAAAAAGTCAACCAAGTTTAAAAGGCATGATCTGCCTTTGACAAAGCCAAACTGGGTTGGATCCAAAGTCTGCAAATTCCCTATGTCTTTATTTATGAGGTCCATTATGATCCTCTCCATGGCTTTGCAGATAAGGCTTGTCAAGCTAATGGGCCGGTAATTAAGTTGCAACTCAGAGTGCAGCCATCCTGGAAGTCTCTGTGTACAACATACTGTTGTGGGGAAAACTTAGTTAAGGTGTATAAAGCCTCTTGAAGTTGTGCTGTTTGTTCCAGTCTTAAACTTGGCATGTCAAGGACAACTCCCTTAATGCTTCTGAAAGTAGTTTCCGTCATATTGACAACACTATGAACAATATTGAATATAAGGTCATTTTACGTAGGAGTTACTAAAATCTGAAACTGATTTGTGGCATTTAGACCTACTGCATCAGTCTTGGTATTCAAAACAAAAGTAGATGAATTATTTGGTCCTTTAAGATTCTAGACACTTATACAATACCAAACTTTTTAACAGCCATTTTGGATTGCTCGTCTGTCAGTAAATATCAAAGATACCTCTTTCAAAACTGGCAAAAATGAAACCTTATTAGAAAGGAATACAATATTTCAAAAGACCAATCAGGACAGATGAAAGCATTGGTAGTTGTTTCAGATCAAATAAAATGTGTATGTTTCATAAAAAATGCTCTGGATTATTCTAGCATTTGCAAGAAGTTAAAACAGATGGGTATGATATACCATCTTTTGTGTTTTGTGTATAACAAGAACTGAAGATTTATGATGCCCTCTCGGAGCTCTAATGCTAACAATCTAATTATTTTTCCAAAACTTGGCACATAGTACTTTTATTGATTCTTCTGCTCAACCACGGTAAATTGTTTTACTCTCTCTATTTATTTATTTATTTTTTTTGGGGGGGGGGGGGTATGTTGCACTTTAAACTTTCTCTGAAATTATGAAATTAATTAACAAATAGAAAATGTACCATTAAAGGAATAGAGTAAACTCTCAAGTTATCTGAAACTGAAGCAACCAGAAAAAAAAAAATCAAAGAAATACAGTACAATTTTCATGTGTTGCACTTTCTGCCCCCCCCCCCCCACACACACACACAAAAACATACCTTACATTTTTAGAGTTTTAAAAGGAAGGTAGGAATAAATTCCCTCTCTCTCCAACCTAAGAAAAAGTCAAACCAAATAAATAGCATAGGGTACTGTATTAGTCAGGCCTATTTTTAATGGCAACTCTCAAGCAACCAGAAAATACAGTTATCCGGCATCTACCAATCCCCATGGGTGCCGGTTAACTGAGAATTTCCTGTACATATAAAAGTGAGTTTCTTTGCAAGTAGATAACGTATGTTATAATGAGATTAAATTAAAAAAAATGTGACATGGGAATTAGTCATCTGGACTTGAATTATCACTGTTTTTGAAGGTTCCTTACTCAGTTGTTTGTTTTAAGTAGTATAAGGTTGTTACCAGGAGTTTAGCACATTCATTTATCATTCCTTGATTTCATGCTGCAGCCCAGATACCAAGTTATGTGGGATTTTATTTACCTTCGATGGTCACTTAATAGCCTGTTGACTGTACTGATGCAGAGTGGTATTTCTGGTATGACTGATGTACAAAAACTTTCTACCTGTTTATTTGAGAGACCCCTGGAAAATGGATTGTTGGACAGTTTTGAAATTTTGTTATTGTAATAGTCTTGAAACTCAAGACTGCATTATCCACCCTCTTCTCTAATCTCCTGGTCTCTGTTTCAGAACTGTACCACTAAGAGGAGCTACAGCTTTTTTAATTTCCAGCTTCCTCACAGTGTCATCTCTACAACTGGCCTCTCAGTTAGTACCTGTACATACAGGGGACTAAAACACTGCTAGGCACAACTTTTTATAATTTTCTTTTCTTTCTCCGTCTGTACACTTGCATTTCTACTTGGTCTATATATCTTGCCACTCAACTCTGTTGTTTTACCTATTGCTATAAACTTGTGTACATTAAACTTGTACATAATCTAACTTTATAAAATTGTAAAAGATGCAGCTTTCAAGATGCAACTCTCACCTTTGTATCTTATTCTGTAATTCTTCTTACTTATGTATTGGCTCATTCTAACTGTAAAAATCATAAAGGATTTTTTTTTGTATTCTGTGTATCTAGTTTTAATTTTCATGCTTATGTACTGTCTGTGTAAATATGAATGTGATAGTGTTCAATCTCGCCGTTTGTTCTTACACATGGGTTCGGAGCCGATCCTCGGCTCCGTGTCGGCCGCTTGCAAGCTCTGCATCGAGAAGAAGCTCGAGACAACCTAATACCCACAATCCCCCTCTGCCTTTACCTCAGATCTAGTTTGCCGCTGCTGCGTTCGCATCACTGGGATCTAGCTCGAGCGACTTCAGATAAGATATAACTTATTTTGTTATATTTGAAGTAGAATTTGTTCTAAAAGTACTTTTTGGTAGGCATTGTGTATGTGTGTGTGGTAAGGTTAATTCTCGGTACCGTTAAGTTTACTTAAACTGGTTAAGGTTTTTCGGGCCTTCCACCCTTACTTAAAATTTGACAACCGGACTGACTTTATATCGGATTCGACTTTGTTTCTACTGGATTTGTCTCTCTACTGGACTTGACTTTTTCTCTTACCTGTAAGATGTCTGAGAAAATTAAATCAGGCTTTAAACGTTGCCAGTGTGGCCAAAAAATGTCAGTTACTGACAACCGTAGTTCCTGTGTCTACTGCCTTGGCCCTCTCCACTTACAAGAGGACTGTTCAATTTGTCACTCTTTTAGTGGGAGGGTCATGACAGATAGGCGCAGGAAACTCATGGACAGGGGGTTATTAAAACCTTCCTTTCAGGAGGCTCTGGATGCTTCAGACCAGGCATCCAAATCCTCAAAGCTTAATACCCTTACATCCATTGTGAACTCATCCATGAGGCTGATCTCTTATGCAGCCGAAGGTTCGAGTAGGGCAGCAGCTTCAGCGATTGCTCTTCGCAGACAATCCTGGATGCGCTTATGTTCATTTGCGGAAGCCTTCAAGTCTTCCTTTACTAACGCCCCATTTGACGGTGCCACTCTTTTTGGCCCCAAAGTAAAGGAGACCCTTACCCGGTGTGAGCAGGAGGGAAAGACTCTGCTGTCGGAGTCCGTTTTTCCACCCCAACCAGACCGTACCCCAAAGGGCAACGTGGTGGAAAAATGTGGTTTCGAAAACCCCAAGGATCTTTCCCAGGCACACAGGGTGATGCCCTTCTAGAGGCAGAGGAGGGGCAGAGGTGGAAGACGCCGCCCTGGCGGCAGAGGGGGTCCGCAGAATCAAGGTGACAGGGATACACTCCCTGGTAAACCTTTCCAGCACTCCTGAGAGGAGGCCTGACTGTCCTGCTCTGGAGGCAGTCGGGGGTCGCTTAGCTTTATACCCTCAGGCCTGGCAAAACATAACTACAGACAAGTGGGTAAAAAGTGTGGTTACCAGAGGTTACAATATACCATTTCTTTCCCATCCCATTCCAAAGAAAAGTCTCCCAGATGTACCGCCCCATCTGCGAGAGCCAGCAGCTATAGAAATTTCAAAGCTGCTAGAAAAAAAGAGTCATCCAACCAGTCCCAGCAGACCAGAAAGGATTCGGGACTTACTCAAGGTTCTTTTTAGTTCCAAAGAAAACAGGGGACTGGAGGCCCATTCTGGACCTAAGCGACCTCAATACCTTCGTCAAGAAAGAAAAGTTCAATGGTCACGCTTCAATCGATCCTTCCATTCTTACAGAAGGACGACTGGATGTGCTCAATAGATCTGAAGGATGCATACTACCACATCAAAATGGCCAGGGCATCCAGAGATCATTTGCGCTTCCGGCTGGGTGCCAGTCACTTTCAGTTTCGAGCCCTGCCCTTTGGTCTGACCTCAGCCCCCAGGGTCTTCACCAAATGCATGGCAGTGGTAGCATCTCACTTGAGACGCCAAGGATTCCAGGTGTTTCCGTGATCTGGACGACTGGCTCCTTTCTGCCACCACCCAGCCAACTAGTACAGGCCAAAGACTATACTCTTCAACTGTGTATTCACCTAGGAATTTCCGTAAACTTCGAAAATCCTTACTACAGCCATCACAGAGTATCTTATTCATAGGAGCGAATTAAATACACATCAGTTAATTCTAAGACTTCCTCCAGAAAGGATACTTTCACTTCAGACTCACATACGTCTTCTTCTCTTGTCCAGGAAATCCCCAGCAAAACTAGTACTGAAGGTTTTGGGACTCATGTCAGCTTCTCTTATTGCAATACCCTTGGGAAGACTGCACATGAGAGTCCTACAATGGCTACTGTTTGCACAATGGTCGTTCCAACAACTACCTCTAACACACGAGATTCTTATAATGAACACATGCAAAACACACCTAAACTGGTGGCTTCAGACGTGCAACCTTTCCAAGGGGAGACCATTTGTGCTACCCACGCCTACAGTTACGGTGACCACGGACGCTTCCCTGATAGGGTGGGGGGGGCATCAGTCCAAGGCGAATGGACCAATTTAGAGTACAATCTGCACATCAATGTTCTAGAGTTGAGGGCAGTGTTTCTAGCGTTGCAACACTTTGCTCCCCTTCTTCCTCTGGGAACTATTGCAGTTCAGACGGACAACATGTCGGTAGTCTGGTACATAAACAAGCAAGGGGGAACCAAGTCCTATCAGCTATGCAGAGAGGCCATGAGAATCTGGCAATGGGCGGAGTCCACGGGTCGCTTTCTGATAGCAACGCACATCCCGGGGTCATCCAACGTCATAGCCGACAGGCTGAGCAGAGCAATACTGTTACCGCATCTAGTGGTCCCTAAACAGTCAGTTGCGAAAAAGATTTTTCGACGGGGCCAGCCTTCCTGCGATCTGTTTGCCTCCAATGAACGCCAAATGCAGGAGCTACTTTGCCCTATTACCCTCCAGGGAAGTCCCCAGGGATGCACTGATTCACGATTGGCCCCGGGACTCCTGTACGCATTTCCTCCCTTCCCTGATATCAAAGTTTCTCCAGAAAGCCAAAACCTACACAGGACAATAATCCTCATTGCCCCATTCTGGCCTCGTCAAATTTGGTTTCCTTCCTCATGACACACTGCATTCGGGGACCCTGGATCCTGGACCCAGAGCCAGATCTATTGACTCACTCCAGGGGCTCCCACCCTCGCTCTTCTCCCTCCATCTAGCAGCTTGGCTGCTCCAATTCCCAACTTAGCCAGGTCTGATCTTCTTTCGCCTGCAGTTCAGAATATTTTAGTGGCTTCTCATAAAGCTTCCACTACTAAAACATATACTAGTAAATGGAAGCGCTTTGTATTCTGGGCAATACACAGCAAGTGGACCCTGTCATAGCTCCTTTGAATAAAATATTAGAGTTTTAACAGAATTGTTCCATCAGGGTGCTTCTCCTGCCACATTAAGAGTTCAATTGGCTGCCATTTCTAATTTCCATGTGGAAGAATGTGGGGCTCCTGTTATGGCCCACAGACTTTGTAAAGCCTTTTAAAAGGGCTTTTCATATTAGACCACCAATTAGATCTCCTACGCCACCTTGGAGTCTAAACTTATTGTTATCTAAGTTAATGCTGCCCCTTTGAACCAGCCTCCTCTTGCCCATTGAAATTTTTGTCATGGAAGACTCTCTTTTGGTAGCCATTACATCCGCTAGGCGAGTATCTGAACTTCAAGCTCTCCATTAAGCACCCTTATTTGATCTTTCACTCTGACAGAGTTTCTCTTCGCACTAATTCATCCTTCCTTCCT
This sequence comes from Protopterus annectens, assembly GCF_019279795.1. NCBI lineage: Eukaryota > Metazoa > Chordata > Ceratodontiformes > Protopteridae > Protopterus > Protopterus annectens. Next base: position 68,479,746 of record NC_056731.1, read on the forward strand.
AAAGTTTGTTCTATTAATAATATTAATCAGTCCATTGAATTACCCACTTTCTTCAAGAATCACTCCAATAAAATGGAGTATATGTTGCACAAATTAGATGTTCACAGACAGCTAAGGTTTTACTTGGATAGAACAAAGATCACAGAAAATCTGATCAACTTTTGTAGCCTTTGCTGATAACAGGAAAGGAGTACCGTTACCAAAAGAACTCTTTCTAAGTGGTTAACTGATTGTATCATCTATGTCTATGATTCTTCAAATCAAACTCTTTTGCACAAACCCAAAGGACATTCCACAAGGTCAGTGTCTACATCCCTGGCTCATGCAGCCCGCCTACCACTAGACGCTATTTCAGCGGCTGCTACTTGGTCTAAGCCACATACATTCATTTCTCATTATAAGGTAGACAAAGTTTCTAGGGACAGGGCAACCTTTGGTTCCACTGTGCTCAAGAACGTCCTTCCGTGAGTTCCTCAGGAACAAGGAGCTAGGACGCTACCCATGTGTAAGAACAAACGGCGAGATTGAACACTATCACATATAGAAGTTATGTCCTTACCATAACGTTCCATGTGGAGTGTTCATCTCGCCTTTGTTGTTACATTCCCACCCTCCCGCCCTTAGGAAGAACGTTCAGTTTGGTGCCTGGTCTGGGGCATTATGCTTCTGCATTGCAGTTGTTGTGTATATAGTTGACATGTATATATATGTGTGTATATGTATATATATATATAGACTCTTAGTTTTTGTGCATATGGGATATTGGCATGAGTGTGCTCTCTCTGACTACTGGTTTGCTTGCAAACTAGATCTGAGGTAAAGGCAGAGGGGGATTGTGGGTATTAGGTTGTCTCGAGCTTCTTCTCGATGCAGAGCTTGCAAGCGGCCGACACGGAGCCGAGGATCGGCTCCGAACCCATGTGTAAGAACAAAGGCGAGATGAACACTCCACATGGAACGTTATGGTAAGGACATAACTTCTATTTGCTGCTGTTTATACTCCTTATAATTGCTTGTAATTGATTTGTGGAGCTTTTCTCCCAGGGCCTCCACTGAAAATGGACATGTAAACAGTCGGACTCTCCTGGTCAACAAATGTAAAATAAAATAACTAAATAAAAAATTATGTATCTGATCAACCTGCCATGTTACTTGCAGTGTACAGTAAACTCTGTTAACCAGAACTTAAGCAGCCAGATAAAGAAAAATCTAAGAAATACAGTATAGTATGAACAATTCAGTTTTTCATGTGTTGCACTTTCTTTTTCCCCCTGCAGAAACATACCTTACATTTTTAGAGTTTGAGTTTTAAAAAGGAAGATACAAATAAAGTCCCTCTCTCCCCATCCAGAGAACAAGTTCAAACCAAGCAAGTCAAATCGCTAAAATGTCAACATTCGCTCCATAGTCAGTTTGCATCAGATTGCACATTCTCTCTCCAATCTTACACAGGCACACAGTCTCTTCAGCTTTCATACATGCACTCACTCACTCACTCTTTCTCTCCCCGATTTCTCACACACACTCTGTTCAGCTTTCATGCATCTCTCCGATCTCTCACACACTTTCGCTTCTGCTTTCATACATGCATTCACTGTTTCTCTCTCTAATCTCACATACACAACACACACACACACACACACACACACACACACACACACACACACACACACACACACACACACACACACACACACTTTTTAGCTTTCATACATCTCTCCAAGCTCTCACACACAGATGTTCTTCTTTCATTCATGCATTCACTCTCTTCACTCTCTCTCTGTCTGTTCAGTTTATTCAGTTCCAATCCAGTCACCATGCCACTGAAAACTGTTTTGCGGAAATAAGGAACCGTTCCATTCTAGCGGAAATATGTTTAAAATATTATTATTCCAGCCAGGCTTTTAATTACTGTATTTCAATATTAAAATCAAATCAATACAGTGTTTATGGTATAGGGTACAGTATTTGTCAGGTCTATTTTTAATAGTAACTCTCAAGCAGCCAGAAACTACACTAATACGGCATCTACCAATCCCCATGGATGCCGGTTAACTGAGAATTTACTGTTTTTTTGTATGTCCTTGATAAAGCAAGCACCTAGCATTAAGGGCTGGAAGACTGAAACACAAAGTCATCCAAATGTGGGAGGTAGTAGTCTAGTTGTAGTCTAATTCTGTTTTGATGTAATTAGGATATTATTACTTGCATAAACCACTTTGTGTTTGTTGTAATGGATCGGAAGAAGAAAGTTCAGTGTTTTCTGGTATGAAAATAAATGTACAGGATGAATTCAATGTAGCTGTTCATTTTAATCATGGGTTTTACAATAAAGTATATATTTTCTTTTATTAAGAAACAAGGAAGTTGTGAAGTATCTGTTGCACCAAGGAGCAAATGTAAATTTGCGGGCAAAGAATGGGTACACGGCCTTTGACTTGGTTATGCTGCTTAACGATCCAGGTTAGTACTTAAAATCACTTTGGCAAGTTTCAAACAACTTGAAATTAAAATGTTTTTTGTTTAACTTTGCTTTTTTTTTTTAAACAAATTTTTATTATAGTAGGTATTACATGTACTGTTTATGTTTTACATTAAAAGAATTCATAGGATCATAGGCGGTTACTAGGCTATTGGCCCTGAGACCCTTGTAAGCCTAGCCAAGAATTTAGCCCATGTTTAGATAAGTTAGCACCCGATGCTCCTATCCAGAAGGGACATGGGTGGAATTCCAGGGGTGTATTTTCTGTCTCCCATCCAGTTATCTAGGTTGCGCTTAAAAAGGGGTAAAGAGGTACTCTGCTTGACGTGGAGAGGGAGTCTATTTCACAGATGGGAGAGTCTTTGGGACACACATCTATCCCGCCAACAAGTCCTGTTGATGTCACAGACTAGGTTGAGGCTGCGCATTATGGTTACTCGAGTGGAGCTTGACTTGCGAACATGCAGCAGTTCTATCAAGGCAGGGTCTGTGATCACCTTGTATACCAGACAAAGGTCACCTCTTAAGGAGTCTGTATGAAACTGAGTAGAGAAATAGGACTTTTTAGCCTGTGTATGTTAGATGTTTGAGGCCCTGGATTCTCATGGTGAGGAACCTCTGTGGTCTTTCCAGCTGCTGCATGCGCTTTGCGAGGTACATGCCGAAAGGGGAGTTGTACTCAATAATGGGCCTTATAAGGGAAGAATACAGGGATGTTATGACCTCCTTGTCCCTGGATGAGATACCCTTACTTATGAGGTGAGCTATGTAGAAGGCTTTCCATACAACAGAAGCAACATGATGGTGTAAAGTCAGGTTGCTATCAACCTGGGTGCCCAAATCCATTACGACTGATTGGGGGCTTAGGACATTGTTATTAATGTGATAATTTGTGGGGACATCACTCTTCCCAAAGGGGAAGATGATGATGTATTTTTTGATGTTCAGCTTGAGGCCATGTTTCTGGCACCAATCATTTGTCTGAGTGAGACCCACTTCAAGGATGTCCACATCACTAGGGGAATTGATGACAGCACCTAGCTTGCAGTCATCTGCAAACTTGGTCAGCCATAGCCCACTAGTTTTGGCCTGCACCTCAGAAAAGTATATTCCAAATAGCAGATGCCCCAAGACCGAACCCTGGGTTACGCAGCTTGCTATGGGTCTACTCCTTGAGGTGACTTTCCCCATTTTGACTAGGTGGGTTCTATCAGCGAGCAGTTTTGCTTACCCATCAGGTAACATATGGATTGATGCCTAGTTGAGAGAGTTTATCTATTATGCCTGAGTGGGGAATAGTGTTGAAGCATTTGGCCAGGTCAAGAAGGCAGTGTGCACCGTCTTCCCCTTGTCCATGGCTTTGGTGACTGTCTCAAAAAGTCGATCAAACTTAACACACATGACTTACCCATGATGAACCCAAACTCTGTGGAATCGAGTGTTTGGAGATTGCCAATGTCCTTGTTAATGAGGTCCATGATAATCTGTTCCATGGCCTTGCAGATCAGGCTAGTTAGGCTGATGGGTCTATAATTTCCTGGATCTGTAGATGCTCCACCTTTGTGCAGAGGGATGACAGTGGCTGCCTTCACTCAGCTGGGATGAAGCCAGTACTCAAACTTTTTTTGAATAGGGAGCCTTATGGTGCTGCAAGTTCTTGCCTGAGTTCACGTAGGATGCAGCCTGTGATATTATCAGGTCCCGTGGAAGCTATATTTTTTGCCTTTGAGAGAGCAGTGATGACCTGTTCTCTAGATACAAAGGGAAGGAGTCGGGTAATGGGGATGTCCTGATTTACTGATGAGGGGACAGAGGGATGAAGTTTTTGCTGAATCTGTCAGCCAGCAAGTTTGCTATATCTATGGCATTTGTATATGTGGTGTTCTTGACCACCAGTTCTGAACAGATCTGGGTGCTTCCTTTGAGGTTGCGGACATATGTGAAGAAGGCCTTATTATTGTCTCTAGTAGATGTGGCCAATTTGGACTCTTAAGTTTGCTTTGGAGGATTTCACTAGTGCTCTTATTTGCTTGTTCAGGCTGAGGAGACATTGCTTCCAGTTGGGCACCTGCTCCTTCTTGGTGTTGGACAGCAATTTTTTCCTTTTGTTATAGAGTTTATTTATTGCAAATGTCCACCAGACAGGTTTACTCTTCCTTGTGGAGGATGATTTACTCCTGTCAGGTATTCCTGATTCCATGCATCTATATAAATGCTCGTATAGTGCTTTGGTGTAGTTTTGGATATTGGTGCCAGTTCCTACATTGGGGGAGGGGCTGTGAAGCTGTTTATACCATCCGTCAGGAGGCTGTAATTAGCTTTGGAGAAGTTTTTATGTCTGACCTTAGCCAGAAGGGGGTTGGGGGAGATGGTGACTTCAAAAGTGACTGCATTATGGTTGGATCTTACCAGGTATGATGATACTGTAGTGATGCTGCAGTGGTTACTTATGTTGGTTAATACCAAGTCCAAGATGTTATCACCTCTTGTGGAGGTATCGACTAGCTGTTCCAAGGCATTTCCATTGATAAAATCGAGGAATCTCTGGGCATTTGTGTTCTGGCATGAGTAGTTCTTCCAGTCTGTGTTTGGGTAGTTAAAGTCATCCAGGATCAGGGTAAAGGGTTGACTGTTTATAGAGTCGAACAGGTCCAGTTAGGCTGATTGGGCATCTTGAGTCAGATTTGGGGGCCGGTAGCTAGCTATGATTTGAATTGGGATCTTATCAGTGGTTAAATGCACCTGGAGTGTCTCCTGTGCATCATACTGTTTGACCAGCCTGGAGGTGTGTTTGTCTTTAATGTATATTGAAACTCCACCTCCTTTGGCTTTACTACCCACAGTTTGGTGTCTGAATGTGTGATAGGATGAATAACCAGGTAAGGCTGGGGTGCTCTCTGCAGCTTTGAACCAGGTTTCTGTGACTGCACAGATGTCAGCATTTTCCAGGGTTAAGAATGCTTGCAATGAGTGCAGTCTGATGTCTAGACTCCTAGCATTTAGCAGCATGACCTTTAATTTGTGTTTTGTTGAATTTTTTATGTTGGTAGTTTTAACCTCGTCACTTTTCCTGAAAAAGGCACTATGAGGGAGGCAAGAGCCTTTGCCAGAAGGCTGAAGCCCAGGTGAGACAGATGCAGGCCATCTCTGGCAAAACATTGTGGTCTGTCGATCATATCTTCCCAGGCTGTCAGGTACTGGATCCCCCTCAAGTGACAGCAGAACGTAAGCCAATTGTTAGTCAGTCATTTTCTGTTTATATTGAGGCATCATTCTGGGTGATGGCAGAATGCTGTTTAAGGCTAGGGACATAGTTGCCTGGGACACATAATCAGCGAGCTCAATCATGTCTCTCTTCATATAGTCCAGGGAGATATGTCTCAAGTCAGTCACGCCAACATGGACTATGACAGAGTCATAACAGTACCTGTTGTTGAGAGACTTGAGTGCATTAAGAATCTTATGCATTTTAAGGAAATTGTTGTATGGGAAGGGGATGGAAAACCCGCTGGCATAAGGAAGGAGTATTCAGAATATTGTGCACGTACTTACATGCTTCAGTTTCTTTAAATTTCATTTATTTCACATTCAGAATCAGGGATTCAGTAAAATTTGGGCTATGTGATGAATTCTCTTTCATGCGAAACATGCACTACCACACTGATTGCATTGTAGGATTGTTCTGCATTCCTAATTCCTTTTTCCAAAATTCAGTATTTTTTGGAAATAAAATTTGTGTATGCGCAGTCTCCTTTTCTAACCACAAATTTAGAGACTAAGGTTTTGAGCGTGACTGTATTATATTTCTTTATGTGCTGTTTCTTCAGCAACTGAGTTTGGTTGTTTAAGATTGGTCTTCTTTTATGTGTGCCTAGAGGCACCTGATTTAAGGTGTGCATGTGTGTCTACATTTTTTTTCTATTACAGTGTGTTTTAGTCTTGGTATTTACCACTGTTTAATGTTGACTGCAAGTACTTGGGATCTAATACATGGTATACCTGCTTTCTGGAATGCAAGATCAAGTGTACTGCACGAATGTTGATGAGTCTATAGTTTTGCTGTTACATTAAGTATGAGCTTATTTTGTTTGAGATGTGAAGGAATAACAGCTGTAATGTATAAATGGAACATACAGATCTATTGAGTTAGTCCACTTTACTCGATTCAACCTGATAACCAAGCTGTCGATAATGATTTAGTCTTTGGTAAAAAAAAAAATGTATGGAATACAGAAACTATAGATGCAGAAGTGGGTAACACAGAAGAAAACAGTGCTGTTGTGTGCAATCAGTAATGATTCCGAAGTAAATGAATAAATCATCTGAAGTTAAAGCAGATGTAAAGCACCTTGTGGCTTAAAGAACCCAAATCAGCAAGTGTTTGCATGACAATAAGTTTAAAGAACATGTACAAACAAACCACTGATTTATTATTTATTTATTTATTTAATGGTGTCATCTCTAAGTTCACCTAAAATGAATGCAGCGTTTACTGCACAGTTAAGTAACAGGCATTATCCATACCTCTCAACCTCTTAGAAAAAGAAATCTGGACAAAGGCATAAAGAAAGCTGGGACAAATGCCCCAAAATAGGGACAATTTTTAAATGTTGCTGTTACAAACTAATACAGTTGATAGAATAACAGGTTTTACATCAGGTGTCTGTTAAACATCACATAGCACATACCAGAAAGAAGAGCAATGGAAGTTTTTCAGTTCCCTGACCAAAATGCCCCATCTGCACAAAGCACAAAAATTAAGAAAATAGGCCAGAGGCCTAGTGGGACAAACATTAAAGAACATGTCAAATGTAGTTTCAGTTCTAGCCGAAGAGTCTGGTTTATTTGAATGTTTAAATAATGTTAATGCTGAAATGGACACACGTCCTTAGTGGAATTTCCCTTTAGCAGTCTTCATATATCTGACAAGAATGTGCACTGTCTTCTGTAAGCATATTGTGGATAATTTGGGTCTATCTAACAGGGGACTCTACCACTATTAGCTTTGGCAACGTCACCGTTAATAGTGCAAGATATTTTAAAACATGGGCATCCCTACTCTGTTCTTCTTTCCCCTTTCCTAACCTTGTTTGACTTTGTGTGCCTTTCTTTTAGGAAGCTTTACATTTTGATTTGTGCCACAGTTCACTCTTTAACTTCCTTTGCTGAAGCTGCACAGAGCCGTGTTTTAAATGACAAATACCCTGACTGTGTCTGTAGTTTGGGACCTGTAATGGTAATTCCTGTTAACGTTCTGCAGATGTAATTCTGCTATTGTTAAGTGTGAATTCCAGGGTTTATTATCTTCTGGAGAACATGTGTTTACCTTAGAGGTCAGTCTTTCTCACTGTGAAAAGAAGCAATGAAAAACCTGCAGAACGTAATGGAGCCACTCATATCAGCAGTAGAAAGAAAAGGCCCGTCTTTTCCATGTGGAGAATTGTGAGCTTTCTTTGACTTTGCTGTTTGTCTTTCACTTTCCACTAACGTGTCTCCCTGCCATTGTTCAGATGTCCTTCCATTCACTGCTGCAGTATTCTTATCACATGGGATTTAGCCCGCAAGGCAACCTGACATCTGGACAGTATATCAAAGCCTTTAGGTTGCTGTAGGGTATGCTGTACGTCACTCTCCTCTCATAGCGTAGGGCATAAAAGGGACATAACCTCCTCAGAACTTCTTGCTGCCAGTCCGAACGTCATCCTTTGATTGTCGGCCTGATCGCCCGAGTCTGTGTTGTGTTGCACTGGTGTACCTTGGCTCAGGTAAGTGCCATGTTGGGGTGTTTTCACTTGTTTTTAGTTGCTTTCTTTATATTTGTGATTAATGTCATCCAGTAGGGGAACATGCAATTGTGGGAGACAAATTCCCCATAAGGATCACCACAGCCAATGTTTGTTTTGCTTGGGGGCCACGCATGACCATAGGTTTTGCAGTATTTGTCCGGCATTTGCCTCTTTTATTCTGACAAACCTGCCCCTCTTTGACATTTTACCCCCCACCCTTGGTCAGATTCCCCTTGTCTCTTCAGCTCTCCCTCTTTATTCTAAGCTGGCAACTCATCACCTCAGATTCTTGCGTTCTGTCCATCATCCATCAGGCTTACTTCATGGTGTGGAAGTCTCTCCCTTCTTTTTCAGGGATTCCTCAACCTCCTTGAGAAAACTTCCTTATTTCTCAGAGGTTCTTGGGCCCCTGCTGGTGAAGGGAACTATTCAGCCTGTCCTCCTTCCCAAGTAGGGCAGGGATTCTACTCCAGAATGTTTCTGGTTTCTTGAAAGGAGGGCACTTGGGGACCTGTTCTGGATACCTCTTTGCTCAACACCTTTCTCAAGGTTCATTCTTTTATTTATTTTCAGTTTGATTACCGGGAAGTCCACTGGGCCAGAACGTGCCCATTTTCAGTGGAGGCCCGGGGAGAAAAGCTCCATAAGCAATATGATACATTAAAGGTTACATAATGTTAAAGGTAAAAATACATGTATAAAAATTCATACAGTCAGGAAAAGCAAATGCATAACATGTACATCATAAACACAATTAAAGATAATTAAGAACACAGTTTACAGGTATTTCCATTCAGAGCAGCAAGCTTCAATTGTCTGTAATATAAGGATCTGAGGTTACTTGATATTTACAATATTTATATACTTGGAGTCAAGAGAGAGAGATTGCTTAATCCGGGAATGTTAGCTTAAGTTTGTTTTAGGAGAATAGAAAATAATAGTTTGAGGGTAGCGTGGAGCAAGGAGTATAGAGAGCTCAATGGGGAAATTCCCTTGAATTTACATAGGGTGAAAGCAGGAACATTTCCGTTTAGAAGACAGGTATGAGAAACGTTGGGTCTTGAAGGATTCTGAGTTTGGTATAGTCCTAAGTGAAGGAGGGAGAAAGTTCCATTTCTTGCCTAGAGAGAAAGAGAGAAGGAGCTGGCCTGCAGGACGTTTGGGTTTGTGGATAGAGATTACATTTTGGTGTTCAGATCGCAGACATCTATTTGGGATATATGGAGGAAGGATGTTTGTTAAGGCTGGGCATTTATCTGGGTAGAATATTAATTTGTGAGCTGTGGTTAGTTGGAGATAGTCTAGGTGGTTAGAGAGTTCTAGCCAGTTCAAAGATTGTAGGGTAAGGCAGTGGTGAATAGAGGTTTTGGATTTAGTTGCAAATTTAGAGATCTTATTATAGCAAATTTCGAGTTTAGAGGTGTTGGAAAAAGACAGGTTAGTTAGAAGAGGGGCTCCATATAGTAAATAAGGTAGAAGGTAGGTAGTTGCTAAGGTATGCCTAGAGGAGTTGGAGAGAAAGCGGTTATTCCTATAGAGCATACCTAGCTTTTGGTGGGTTTTCTTTGTTTTGTTGTATGTGTTTATCGAATTTAAGGTGTTCGTCTATGGTAATGCCAAGGAGTTTTGCAGAAGGGACCACTTCTATAGCAGTGTTGGTTTGGCTTAGGACTTTGAAAGCATTTTTGTCAAAAGAGAAAGCCCTGGAGGGAGGGAAAAGAAGTATTTTAGATTTATTAGAGTTGAGAGAGAGATGGTTTTGGTGCATCCAGTTCTCAGTAGTGGAAAAAGCTATTTGGGTTTTAGTCAGTAGTTCAGGAAGGTTAGAGGGGGCACAGACTAAAGTAGAGTCATCAGTGTATTGGATAACTGTTGTGTCAGGGATGACAGTGTGAAGGTTATTTATGAAGATGTTGAAAAGCATGGTCCATGGATGGAGGAGGTAGAGTTCTTCCATCTGACAGTTTGAGATCTATCTGTTAGGTAACTGGAGAACCCAGGATAGAGTATCAGGGGAGAGATGAAAGAGAAGGTGTTTATGGAAGATGGTGTCAAAAGCTTTAGAAGGATCTAGTAGTACTGTGGATACTAGTAGTCCAGAATCTCGGGCTCGATTAACTGTTTCTAAGAAGGATAGTAAGGCAGTAATGGTGCTGTGGCCAGGGCGGAGGCCGTGTTGGGTGGGTGTTAGGAGGTGGTTCTGAGTTAAGAAAGGCATAAGTTGGTGGACACATTTTTCTAGAATTTTTGATATTGGCAAGAGTAGGGCAATGGGGCGGAAGTTGGAGATATTGGTGTTTTTGCCTACTTTGTGAAGAGGTAGAATGTAGTTTGGGTACATACGACTCTTTTAATGATCTGTTAATTAGGATGCTGATTGGGAGAGCAATACCTTCAGCAGCACATTTGAGGAAGGAGGGAGGATATGTTGTCAGGGGCATTAGAGCATGGCTTTAGTTTGGATAAGAACCTTTTTATAAAAGTGGTTGAAACAGGTTTGAGCTGGAAATTAAGAGGACAGTTATTAGGGTTGTTGGGTGTTGAGGAAAGAGAGTTGGATGGATTATTGTTTGGAAAAGATTTTGTTAGCTTAGCTATGGATTCTGTAAAGATTGTGTTGAAGTGAGAGCTTAGTTCTGTGTCAGTTATACTAGGGTCATGGCAGGCATTATTCCTGGACCCTGGATGGAGTAGGGAATTAACAGAATTGTTTTGGGTTCTTGTTATTGTTGGACTGAAGTTTATTGTAGTAGTTTTTTTTGTCCAAGGTGATTAGTTTTTTTACTTGGTTGCGAAGTTGGATGTATTGGAGAAAGTTAGAAGACATTTTATTTTTCTAGTAGAGCTTCCAGGATTTGTCCCTGCGATGCATGATTTGTTTTGTTTCTTTGGACAGCCAAGGAGCAGAATTAGCTTTGACTCGTTTGTTTCTTGGAGGGGCTTAGGAGTTAAAGAGTATTTAGGAAGATAGAGTTAAAATGCTCTACAGCATTGTCAAGGGGAAGAGTATTTAGGATTTGCCAGTTAATATGTTTAAAAATGTTTGAGAAAATTGTGGGGTTGAAGTTGCTGAGATTACGAGTGTGGATGTAATGGTGTTGATATTGGGAGGAGTTGGCCTAGCGATGAATGAAAGCGGGGAGATGGTCACTAATGGTGTCTGGGATAGTGCCAGAGAGAATTATTTTGTTTGGATGGGAGACTAGGATCCAGTCAATGATGGATCCTGGGGTGTGGTTTTTGTTAGGACGGGTGGTAGAGTTGATTACTTGGGTGAAGTTGTAGAGGTTAATGAATAGGGAGGGGGAAGGCGAGTTGATTTTACTCCAACAAATATTAACATCGCCTAGAATGTAGGTTTCAAATTTTATTTCAGTTGAGGCCCATTAAAGAATATTTTCAAGGGAAGAGATGTCGCCTGGGGAGATATATAGGGAAATAATGCAGATATTCTTATGTTTATTTAATCGTAGGAGACTAGCTGTTAGTTCAGAATTTTTGAAAAATTACTTTCACACTGTGGGTTCTATCTGTAAGCCAGTTTGCAACCCACCTAGTGATATAGGGTTTGATGCCTAGCTTAGTGAGTTTTTCTATGATTCCTGAGTTGGGGAATGGTATCAAAGGCCTTGGCCAGATCAAGGTAGGCTGTATGAATCACCTTGCCTTCATCCACAGCTCTGGTGACTGACTCAAAGAAGTCGACCAAGTTTAACAGGCATGATCTCCCCTTCACAAAACCAAACTGTGTTGGATCCAGAGTATGGAGATTCCCTACACCCTTGTTTATTAGGTCCATGAAGATGCGTTCCATAGCGCTGCATTATCAGGCTAATTGGGCGATAATTCCTGTGGTCTGTAGTCGCTCCTCCTTTGTGGAGAGGGATGACTGTAGCACTGTGCCATTCGGTAGGGACAAAGCCTGAGGTGAGGCTGTGATTGAACAGGGCACACAGGTGAGGTTCCAGCTCACTCTCTAGTTCATGTAGAACACAGCCAGGGATATTGTCAGATCCCATAGAAGCTGTATTCTTGGCCTTGGACAGTGCTGTTTTAACCTGTGCAGCAGTAATACCGGGTGCCTGGCAATCTACTGGTATTGTGATTGGTCCTTTGGTGGGGGAGAGAGGGGTAAAGTTAGCACAGAATCTGTCAACCAGTATATTTGCAGTATCTGTTGGCTCTGTATAGGAGGTACCATTGTGCTGTAGCTCAGAGCAAATCTGGGTATTGCCGTGGAGATTCTTTACATAACTATAGAAGGCCTTGTGGTTGTCTTTACTATCTGCTGCAATTCTATTTTCATACTTAGCTTTAGAGGATTTGATGAGGGATCTCAACCTTTTGTTGAGGCTGATAAGGGAGTTTTTCCAATCTTGGGACTTCGCCTTATTCCGCATCTGTTTCCTCCTTCTGTTGTAGAGTTTGTTTATGGCAGGGGGCCACCAGATTGGCTTCATTTTTTTGAGGAGAGCATCTTAGTTCTATTGGGTATGGCAAGATCCATGCATTTGTGTATGTGTTTGTACAGTGCTTTGGTGTATGATTTGGTCATGCAACTATTCTCTATTTGCATGGGTGCCGTGAAGTTAGCCACCTGTGTTTTTAGGAGACCAAAGTTAGCTTTGGAGAAGTTTTTCATGGTGGTTACCTTTGAGGGGGGGGGTGTGGATTTCCAAGGTGATTAGTTTGTGGTCAGATCTAACCAGGGAGGAGTTAACTATTGGTGTAGAGCAACGGTCGCCCATGTTAGTAATGACCAGGTCAAGGATGTTGCTACATCTAGTGGGAGTAAGAACGAGCTGGTCCAGAGCATTGGAATTAATGAATTCCAGAAAGCATTGGGCAAGTGTATTGGTACATGAGTAGTTTTCCCAGTTAAATAGAGGGGTAGTTGAAGTCGCCCAGTATGAGAGTGTTAGGTTGGACCCAATATTTTCCAGGGTGCTTAGGAATGTGGAGTGTGAGTCTTAGGACATGGTTAGGGACCTGTAGCATGCTATGACCTGATTCGCTGTCTTACCCAATGTTAGTTACACCTGAAGTATCTCTGATGCTTTATGTTGGGCTACCAGTCTGGAGGTGTGTGCATCCTTTATGAATATGGAAACACCACCACCTTTGGAGCTTCGGTCCAAGTTCTGGGGCTGAAAGGTGTGGAATGAGTTATTGCCTGGTAGTGCAGGGGTGCTTTCTGCTGCCTTGAACCAGGTCTCTGTTACAGCACAAGTGTTGATATTCTCCATTTTAAGGAGTGCTTCAAGTGCATTTTGAGATTTAGACTTTAGCATTGAGCAGCCTGACTCTCATGTTGCATTTGTTTGTGGCTGTTATGGTGGTAAATTGGTCTTTGGAGCATCCCCTAAAAAGGGCACTATAGGGGCAAGAGCCTTGGCCAGTATCCGGAAGCCCAGGGGTGACAGATGCAGGCTATCTCTGGCAAAGCATTGAGGTCTGTCAGTCATGTCATTCCAGGCAGACAGATACTGGATCCCTTTAGAATGACATGAGAAACTTAGCCAGTTGTTGAAATCAATCATTTTCTGCTTGTACTGTGGTATCATTCTGGGTGATGTTAGGATGCTGCTCAGGGCTAGGGTCATGCCTGCCTGGGCTACATATTCCAGGAGTTCCTCCATGTCTCTTTTCATGTAGTCCGAGGAGGTACGTTTTGAATCATTTATGTACAATGACTGAGTCATATCTGTACCTGTTGTTGAGAGACCTGACTGTTTGCGTTATGTGGCGGATCCTGGTACCTGACAGGCAGCTGAATGTTACTTTCTCCTTATTCAACCTAGTGGGTGGGATATCAGTGTGCCTCACTATCAAGTCACCTATGACTAGTGTGTTGGGCATGCTGTTTTGCCTTAGGGGCTTTGGTTGAGTGGCACACTGTTTAGTACAGTTGTGTCTCATCATTAGTGTTGTGTTGTGGTGGTCGGGTGCGTTTCTGTCTTGGAGGTCTCTACAGTTTTTGTAGATTTGTATTGAGAGCCTCCACGAAGGTGGGTGTGTGGTTTGTGGTTTTATGTGAAGGCAGTGCTGGTGTGTGTTTTGGAGGCCTATGTGTTCCATGTGGTGTGGTGCAAGTGTTGACCTTCACCTCTATTTTGGTCTTGGCTGGGGAGTGCGTGGCTTCCACTTTGGATATATAAGTGCATCTGTCACAAGTCTGAGTGTTGGGAGGTAAGAGGAGAGAGTTGTCACTGTACATGAGGCAGTTGCTACATTGCCTCAGGATGCCCAAATTCACCAGGTTAATAGGAGAAAGCACAGGGAACTGACATTTAGACATGCCTGGAGGGGTGGGCATTAATAAATACTGGAGCTGTTTCCTTGTAGAATGTTTAGTGCTGGTAGCTCTTTTATGTGCTTCAGTAATTGCTGCAAGAAGTCTGGTAAAGTGTTAAACTAATAAGCTAGTAAAAGTGCAGGAGAGGAGAGAACTAGCAGATCTAAGGGAAAAATTGAAGAGCAGACTTTGGCACTGCTCTGAAGCTTACAAACAGTCCTGGCTACAGCTAATCTGTATCTGGGCTAGATTTAGTTACAGGAAAGGTGGGAAACAAGTGCAAATGCGGGCTTTTAAACCCGAAAGTAGAAAGAGATGGACCATTCTTATTGGATAAAGGACTGTGTGTTGAGGATGATGGAGGAGCAGATCAGCAGATTGGGACATGCATATAAGTTTGTCCTTCCCAAGTTGAATTGCTGGAATGCTGAACTGTCAAATTGTTACTCAACTGCAAACTCATCGAGTAGCTCCTACAGTGTTCTACATTTTGGGGATGAACCAGTTTGTCACACTGAATAAGTCCTGTTGTCAATGTAACTTGGTACCATCTTTAAGAGGTAGCAGCCAGAACTCCACAGAAGTGAAGTGTTTTGGTGGTCTTCTACGTTACGTGAAACAAATGGTCTTTGGCAAAAATAAGTACCTTAGAAGTGGTGCAGACAGGAGAGTTGGATGGGTTTAATTTTCATATTGAGACAGTACCATAAACCAGTATGTCAGGTGTAGTGCATATTGGGAAATTGAGGACTTGGGTAGTGTATTGAGACTAGGAAAATAAATTTCCTTATAGAAATGCTGAATACCTTTGGGGGCAGTTTTCAGGCAGTAATATTAAATTTAAAAGCTAAACATCTCCATGTAGAGCACTGCAGTACAAAACATGTAAAACTAAATTACCAAGTTCAAAGACGAGGGAGATGAAGTCCTAGAACCCTATAAAACCCAAAATGAAGACTTCAGGTTCGTCAGAGCTATGGTATACAATGGTAATCGCAAGTAGACAGATGGGAGAAGAGTAAAGTCAGGAAAAGGAATGTGGTAACGAAGTTTGTTACTGATGATAGGCGGCACGAAGACCAGGGCACTTCTATGGGCTAGGCTTGTAAAGGCTCCAGGGCCATTAGCCTAGTACACACCTATGAACTGCCCAAACGGCCAATAAACTACAATGTATGAGCCAAAAGCCACTCCTCTTGTGGTAGATAGGCTACCTAGTGCTTACTCCTCCTACTGATAAGCTAGAAGGCTTCCCTCCAACACAGAAAGGCTTGCGGGGCTCAGAAGCTTACCAACAGTTGTGGATACAGCAAATCTGTATCTGGACTAGACTAGTTACAGGAAAGACAGGAAACGAGCTTAGATTTTTTTTTTTTTCAGAAAGCAGCTAAAACAGCACTAAAAATGAAGCAAATACAGTTAAAATAATGCAGTTTATTCAAAATATATTCTGAACTAAATTCATTTGTTGCTTTATTCAACTTTGAACAGTTAAGTGCCAAAAAATACACTTATCAGCTGAGAAGCACACTCAGCACTCAGTCAGAACACAAAGATATATATATATATATATATATATATATATATATATATATATATATATATATATATTTTTTTTTTTGGTTAGTAAAGTGCAAGGGAAGGAAGGAGGAGCTGAAGATAATTCAAGGTTAAGAACCTGAGTGGGTTGGCCTTCTCAGATGTTCTGTCTGTAATAGGTAGAATGAACACTAGACTGGGAGGAGTGTCCCAGATCAAATTTACAGTAAGGGGCAGGCAACGGCAAAGCCACCAGCTATAACTAACACCATGGGAGAAAAACAGTTTCAGAAGAGATCAGGATCAAAAAATCAATGCCAGCAAATATATAAAATAATTTAGTCAGCAAATATATAAAATAATTCAGGCAAAAATTAAGACAATGCAGAACTCTGAAGAGTTAAAGTGCCAAGAATTATATTTATCACCGATTATATTTCCAGATTGTTTGAGAGCACTCAAGTCAGAGCACAAGGAGTTTCTAACAGTGTATCATGTCTCTGTGTCACCTTTATGCTCTACTTCCTGAGTGGGGAGCATACTTGACACATACAGCAAAATCAAGATCTAAAGGCTTTGGTATCCTGTCCTTGGCAGGAGATCCCAAAAGTGAATAATATTGTAATGATAAAGAAAGGATATCTACTGTTATGGTAAAATTTTACACACCTGTACTATCTCTGTCAGGTTCTTAATGTATGGATATTGCCTGGTAAAAAAAAAAACAAGTCCACCATTTCATGGCAGCATATTAAGCTGTTGTGAAGCAGAGATTGAAAAAAAGGTAAATGTTATGTTTTATACACTCGTTAAATGAGGGTTTTCTGTTTAGCGAGCATAAAATTAAACAACAACAAAAAAAAAGCAAATAAAGGAGGGATATTCAGACAGCAAAAGCAAGTAACATCAATTACAATGAAGACAGTATAAAACTGTAATGTCTGGCTTCATTGACTGTAATCTGCATGAATTTACTGAAATATAAAGTGTTCTTGATGGCAGAGCAAGAATGAGACAAAATCAGTGATGATCTTCAAAACGGGGGACAGCTGAGAGGTATGGGGGTGGGTTCAGTGCCTTGCATTGCATATGTATATTTTTTCATTCATTTGATCACAGTACGATGCGAGGCACATTCATTCAAGAGAGTGCTTGTAATTGATTGGCACATTTTTTTGTGTTTGTGTATGTATGTAACGTACGTATGTGTGTTTGTTTTTAATTATAAATCTGTATGACTGTGTGTGTTTTTGCTGACATTACATACTTACATAACTTATGTTATGTAGTCCAATCTCGCCTTCATTCTTATCCCTGGGTTCGGAGCCGAACCTCGCCTCCGACTCGGCCATACTCTAGCTCAAAGTCTTCAATTGGCTCGTGGCTAAGAGGTATCCCATCATGCAACAGGCCCATTCCTCAGATCTCATTTGCCGCTTGTTACGCTCAGACGTGGTCTCGCATTTGCCAGTGGTTAAGTATACTTTTTTCTAAATTTTTGGCTATTTGTTGATCATAAAAAGCTATTTTCATAGCCACTGTGTGTGTCTCTCTTGCGGATTGTATGGCCTTTTCTTTGGCCGTTTTTGGTATCCCGTTCACTCCATTTCTTCCCATGGGCTAGGCCCGTTTCAGTTAGAGGACCTCGTCCTCTCCATTGTTTCTGTGTGGTCTTTTTGTTTTGTTCTTCCTATTACTTGTTAGCTTATTTAGTGTTTTGTCATCTGTTAGTGGATTTATCCTGCCTTTGTTTCCCCCGGGCTAGGCCCATTTAAATTAGAGGACCTAGTCCTCCCTGTAGTTTTTATTCCCGTCGGTTACTAGGCCGTTTTTAGTAAGAGGCTCTAGTTTCCCGCGCAGCGTTTAGGTCTTTTGTGTGAACATGTGGTTTTGCAGCTTGTCCCTGTGTGTGTACTCCTTTATACGGCATGTCTAAGGATTCTAAGGAACACAGGCCTTCAGGCTTTAAAAAGTGTGTTGAATGCAACAATAAAATGTCTTTGACTGATGGGCCCTCCGTGTGCATGTACTGCTTGGGGGCTATTTACCTCCAAGAGTCCTGCTTGTTTTGTCATTCCTTCAGTCCCCGCGTGCTACAGGAGAGGAAGAACAAGCTCATTTTGAAAGGACTGCTTAAACACTTCTTCAAGGAAGACTTGGCTAAGTCTTCCAGTGCCATATCCTCTCCAGCTGAAAAGGACAAAAAGACTGCTAAGAAGCGCTCTCCGGCTCCGTCTGTCTCTTTCTTCGGAGCCACCGGAGAAAGTTGCTAGAACAGCTTCTCCTTCTTCAGCTCCATTGGCTTCGGTGCCGACAGAAGGCAGTGTATTGACTAAGTCTTTATCAGCTTCCAGCCTTTCGGAGCCGGTCACAGATATTTTGGTGTGGAGCTGGTCTCCAGTTCGACCGGGTTCTCCTTTACGTCAGTCTCCCTCTGTAGGAAGATACAGATCTCCAACTATATCCTCCAGGTCCTCGAGGTCCCTTTTCGATGAGGACGTTGATAGAGTGGTGAAGAAACTGCTTCAGTCATCGGTGCTGGCCAAATTGATTACGGCTCCGACCCAGTCTGCTCTGGAGACCATGGCCCCTTCATCGTTTGTTGTTCCTCCTCCGAGCCTTTCTCGGCCCTCAGAGCCAGAGCTGTCTGTTCCGTCAGGTGACATTAGGTCGGTTCCAGTAGCTTCGCCTGGCCTCTCAGTTCCAGTTTCCGTTCCGACCCTGTCGGTTCCGTCCACAGGGTCGAGGGTCCACAGTTCCCCGGTCAGACCCGAGGGGGAGGGCTCGGATCGATCTTCATTGGTTCTGAGCCTTCCTCTCGGTGCTTTGGCTCGGGTGAGCTTGGACCCGACATCTGCTTCAGACCTCATCAACTCGGCGCCGAGGGCTAGTACTGCATCCTCTATGGTTAGTTGGCCTTCGGAGCCGGGGGGATCAGCCTTCGAGGTTATGAGGAGCGTGCTGGCCAGGTCGTCAGCTGCATCCTATGGCACTGACACTCGGCCCCCTCCGGCACCAGTGTCAGTTTCAGATCATCCTCAGTCCATGGACAGCAGAGACCCAAGGCCTCAGGATACCTGCATGAGTGGCCCCCAATGTTCTGATTTTGCCTGAGGAGCCCGTCAGAAAGAGATTGTTTAAGTGGAAACACGTAGACTCCCCGGATGAATCTCTCATGTCGGACACCGACCTCGAGGAGTCGGAGGGGTCCCTCAAGTCGTCTTTGAAATATCTCTTTTTCAGATATCCTTGAGATCTTGAGGCAGAGAGGCGGCTAGCCCTCCAAATCCCCTTCTGATGAGGATTCGGTGTTCCTGAAGGCTTTCGGGTCTCAACCTTCCGCCTCTTGGGTGTGTCCCCCTTTCGATGACCTACTAGATCTCATCTGTCGAATGATGTGGGAAACTCCTGACACAGTGGAACTGGTCCCTAGGAGACCCAATAAGTTTCTGTCCGCTCCCACAGTCAAAGAATATCTGACAAAAGGCGTTCCAGTGGATGCCATGGTGGTGGCAGCAGCCACCAAGAAAGAACTTGCTGAAACTTCGTGTACCGTTCATCTGCTAACAAGGAGTCCCGGGCCATGGACAGGTATGGGAAGCATGTGTTTACCTCAACAGCCTTTACTCTGCGGTCGCTGAACTACTTGATGCGTTTTGCAAGGCTCCAGAGAGATCTCTTAAAAGAGCTAGGAGATTCTCTACAGGGTAATGTTTCTGATGCCGTGGCACAGAAGGTCAATGCACAGATGTCTACCCTAAATTCCCTTACCAACTCCTCCATGAGGCTGATCTCATACGCAGCAGGCAGATTGAACAGGGCAGCGGGTTCCGGAGTTGCTCTTAGGAGACGCTCCTGGATGCGCCTGTGTAATTTCACAGAGGCCTTCAAGTCTACATTCACTAACACCCCAATTGACGGTTCATCGTTATTCGGAACCAAGGTGAAGGACACTCTCACTAGGTGCGAGCAGGAAGGAAAAACCCTGTCTGCGTGGGAGTCCATTTTTCCATGCCTTCTAGACCTTACCCCAAGGGCCAGAAGGGTGGGAAAATGTGGTTTAGGAAGTCGACAAGGTTTTTTCAGGATGAACAAAGTGATTCCCCCTGCAGAGGTGGGGAGGGGGTGGAAATTCAGGTAGACGCCGCCCTAGAGGCAGAGGAGGCCTGTGTAACCAGGGGGACCGTGATTCTTTTTGCGGTTCTCCCTACCAGCGCTCCTGAAAGGTGAGTCTCTGGAGCCGGTCCGAGGTCACATTTCTTTATTCCCAGAAGCCTGGCAAGATGTCACCCAAGACGAGTGGGTATTAAAGATAATTTTCAGAGGTTATCATATTCCTGTATCTTCTCCTCCCCCGCCAACCAAGAGAATTCCAGACGTTCCACCCAGTCACAGGGATTCTGCAACTTTAGAAATAAAAACGTTGCTTTCAAAGTGCGCCATCCAGCCTGTCCCCGCAGACCAAGTAGGATTAGGGACTTACTCCAGATTCTTTTTGGTGCCGAAAAGAACAGGGGACCTGAGACCCATCTTGGATCTCAGCCAATTGAACCTACATGTACAAAAGTCCAAGTTATGCATGGTCACCTTACAGCCAATACTCCCTCTGTTAGGGAAAGATGTGTGGATGTGCTCTATCAACCTCAAAGATGCTTACTACCATATTGAGATGGACAGGACATCGAGAAGTCATGTACATTTCCGGCTGGGAGCTAGTCATTTTCAGTTTCGCGCTCTGCCCTTTGGTGTCACCACAGCCCCCAGGGTGTTCACCAAATGCATGGCAATGATAACGGCTCACTTGAGACATCAGGGATTCCAAGTGTTTCCATACCTGGATGACTGGCTCCTTTCTGCCACCACCAGGCATCTACTGTTACAGACCAGGGACACCACCATTACACTGTGCCAAAGGTTAGGAATTACTCTAAATTGGAAAAAATCTGCCTTGTGTCCCTCGCAGCGTGTCACTTTTATCGGTGCCGAACTAGATACGGTGCTCATGAGGGCCTTCTTACCAGAAGAGAGAATTCAGGATCTACAACAGCAGGTCTGCGCCTTACTACCATTGAGGAAGGTCGAGGCAAAAGTGGTCCTCAAGTAATTAAGGACCATGGCTGCCACGGTCATGCTAGTTACCCCTGCCAGACTACACATGAGGGTTCTTCAGTGGCTGCTTTTCGCCCAATGGTCACTACAGCACCTTCCACTCTCCCATTCTATTCTGATTACGGACACGTGCAGGCAGGATCTACGCTGGTAGCTTCAGACCAGCAATCGCAATGTGGGCAAGCCTTTTGTCCCATCATTTCCAATTGCCACGGTGACCACGGATGCCTCCCAAATCGGGTGGGGGGGCATCATCTCGGCAGGACAGTCCAAGCCACATGGCAGGATCACGAGACCCATTTGCATATCAGTGTCTTGGAGATGAGAGCAGTGCTATTAGGATTGCAAGCACTTCAAAGCTTTCTCCCTCTAGGGACAATTGCAGTCCACTCAGACAACATGTCAGTGGTATGGTATCTGTACAAGCAGGGAGGAACCAAATCATACCCCCTTTGCATAGAGGCACTTCGAGTTTGGCAGTGGGCGGTGTCTTCCCAATGCTTTCTAGTTGCAGCGCATATACCGGGGAAGTCCAACATGATTGCCGACAGGCTGAGCAGAGCTATCCTAATGCCTCACAAGTGGTCCCTGAACAGATATGTTGCGGAGAAGATATTCCACAGATGGGGTCAGCCTTGCTGCTATTTGCCAGCCCCCTCAATGCCAAATGCAGCAGCTACTTCACCCTTATCCCCCCGGAGGGGGAGACACCCAGGGACGCTCTGGTTCACGATTGGCCCTCCGGTCTTTTGTATGTCTTTCCACCGTTTCCTCTGATATCAAAGGTCATTCAGAAAGCACAGTCTTTGGGAAGCAAGATGATCCTGATTGCCCCACGCTGGCCTCGTCAGATTTGGTTTCCCTTCCTTCAACCCTATCTAATGGATGATCCCTAGATTTTGGACCCAGATCCAGATCTACTGACATATGTCAGGACAGTTCCATCCAGACCCTCAAGTTGACAGCTTGGCTGCTCCAGTTCCATCCCTAGTCAGGCTTCATAATTTTTCCCCGGAAGTGGTCCATATTCTGTCTTCTTCCCACAAGCCTTCTACCAGGAAAATTTATTCCACTACGTGGAAGTGATTCTCCATTTGGGCCCGTGAAAGACATATTGATCCTTATACAGCTCCTATTTCAGCAATATTAGAATTTCTTTCTCAACTTTTCAGTCAGGGGTCAGCTGCAGCAACCATTAAAGTGCAACTGTTAGCGATTTCTACATTTGACGTTGCTAATGAGCCCAACCTTATGGCTCATAGGCTTTGTAGGGCCTTTCTGAAAGGGACATTGCTACTCTAACCTCCAGTCTTTGATCTAGTAATGCCATGGGACCTCAATTTTGTATTACAGAAGCTCACCTCGACTCCCTTTGAGCCCACAGCTACTTGTGACCTTAAATTCTTGTCATGGAAGACCGTATTCTTGGTAGCCATAACTTCAGCTAGGCGGGTCTCTGAGCTCCAAGCTTTATCGATTAAGCCACCTTATTTGGTGTTTCACAAAGACAGGGTCTCCTTAAGAACCAATCCTTCCTTTATTCCAAAGGTTGCTTCTGTTGTCAGTATCAGCCAATCCATTGAGTTGCCTGTGTTTTTTCTTGAATTTTCTAACAAGGCTGAATTTAAGTTTCATCAGCTAGACGTTCATAGATAATTGTGTTTCTATTTACATAAATCAAAATATTTCAGGAAATCAGATCAACTGTTTGTCTCATTTTCAGACACTAGACTTTGGGTTCCTGTTTCTAAAGTAACTTTGTCTCGCTGGATTTCCAGTTGCATCTCATTTATTTATGGTTCCAATGGCAAAGAATTACCCTTTAAAGTGAAGGCTCATTCTACACAATCTGTGGCTACCTCTAATGCATTTCAGGCTAGGATTTCTATGGAAGATATTTGTGCTGCAGCAACATGGGCTTCAGCTCATACTTTTATTAGTCACTACAAATTAGATCTGGTCTCTAGAGGCAGATCTTCCTTTGGTTCCACAGTGCTCAAGAGTATTTTTCACTGAGCCACCCAAGGTCAAGGTGCTAGGGACGGTAATGAAGTACACTAATTCCCTGCAAGTTGCTTATTATTGGGAAAATAGACCATCCAGGACTGTAGAGGCCCTCTGCCTTTGGCCTTGGACCTCACAACACCCCGATGCAGTCTGTTACTTCTCCACTAATGCCAGCCCTTTCAGGCATTATTGCCTGCTTGACATTTTCTCTATCTATATTAGAGACTTGATTCAATTTTTTTTAGCTGATCAGTGTTTTGAAGTGGATTAGTGTTTAGTAGACACTTGGTGGTGCGTGTATAGTTTCTAGGATATTATGCCTGACTGTCCCCTATATCCTTCATTGGATGGCTCTTTTTGCCTTAATAGTCCTGATTTTTACAGAAATGGAAGAGAATTCTATCTGTGGCCAGTGCTTTTGTGCAAATGAGGGGTTTTGATTTTGTCACTGCATTCTCTCACAAATCGCAGCCAGCTCTTAGAATGACCATGTGGATAGCCACCATAACTATCAGAGTTTACAAGGCAAAGGGAGAAACAGACATAGATTGCCAAGTCTTCTGCATCACACATGCACATATGCTTTAGAATCCTTGATTCACCTAAGTCATGCCTTTTGAATGTTGGAGGAAACCAGAGCACCTGGAGAAAACACATGAAAACATAAGATTCATAGGTTCATAGATTAGTTCTAGGCTAACTGCCCTTATGGACCATTTTAAACCTAGCCAGTTATCCCATGTGAGAATCAAACCATGTACCGTGTGTCTGTATGGTAAACACCTTGACCATTATGCAAACCTCCCAGGGATGGCATGCAAACTCTGCACAGAAGGCGCCCTAGACAAGAACTGAACTGATGAACCTTTACTGTCACTGCATTACTGTGGTATTAATTGTACAGTCCATGTATTTGCTGTATATAGAAGAAATTACATGTGGTACATGATAGTGTCATGCAAAATTTAATATGGCTAGCACAAACTTGTTTTGCGAGCAGTTGTCCACAAAGAACACTGAATATTTAACCAAACTGTGTAATTAATCTAATGGAGAAGTGACAATTTTGGCAGCAAACCATAATAACATGATTGTAGAAACTGATGGCAGGCATACATAGTAAGAAAATAGATTGAATAGATTCTTGCTTTAGACCCTTTGTTCTTTCAACAGAAAGGCTGTTATTTCTCCTTTATCATGCATTCTTGAATTGTGCGTTTCACATGACTGGATTTCACTGCATCCCTTTTCATGCATACTCTACCTTAATGAAGCTACATTTTTATCATGAGCACCAATTTTTCCATTTTCTAACATTTAGCTTTTCTCCTAATGTTAGTATATTGGAAATCTTTTTTTTTCATGTTCTTCTTTTTAGATGCATATTATGTTTAACAATTTTTCATTATCTGGCTAATATGTCCATAGGTGAATATTTATTTATATATATTTATTTTACATTTGTTAACCGGGATGGTCCGACTGGATACATGCCCTTTTTCAGCGGAGGCCCGGGGAGAAAAGCTCCAACAGAGTTACATTGATAATTAGGTACAGTAAATGAGCTGAAAGAACTTAACAAAAACATGGGCTATTTACATACAAGTACAAGACTGCCATTACTATTTCTGAGATTACTACAAATGTAACATTAATAACATATTAGCAAGGACGGTAGGCAGTATAATGACATAGAGTTAGACAGGATACATATTTCTTTATCACAGTATACAAAGTACTTATCATCTTAGCTAGTTGTTTATGTTTTAGTTAATGGCACAGAGCTAGTCTGGGTTTGAGCAAGGACATAGCCAGTGTGACTTGAAGTGGAGTTTTAGACTATTTTTGAATTGACTTAGAGAAGTTGCAAGCGTGATGTTATTTGGGAGAGAGTTCCATATTTTACCAGTGGTGTTGGCAAATAGCGCGTCACCACCTAGGTTGAGAGATTTAGTTGTTTGGACAAGGAGTCTGTTTGCTGAGCGAAGGCAGCTTAGATTGGAGTAGAGAGTCATTAAGTTTTTTAGTGCTGGGGTATTCTCAGGTTGTTTAAGGATTTTGAAGGCCTCTATGAGTTGGGACTGGTGAAGAATGTGTGGGAATTCTATCCATCCAAGCTTTTTCAGGTTAGTACAGTGGTGTGTTCTGTAGGGTAGGCCTGTAACGAACCTGGCAATGTGATTATAGCAGGATGAAAGCTTGGCCAGATCAGATTTGTTAAGGTGAGTGAGGACAGGAGAGGCATATAGTAGGGTAGAGAGAAGGTGTGAACGGGCTGTGGCTGCCCTGGCATTCGGGGTAAGGAAGGCTTTAATTCTATATAAGGTCCCAAGTTTCTTGTTGACTGACTTAATGGCTTGGTTGATATGTATATCAAATCTGAGTTTATTGTCAATGTTTACTCCTAATAGCTTTGTATAGGTGTCTGGGGAGATGATGGTCCCATTATTGGATTTTATAGTGAAGTTTTCAGTCAGAGATCTATTGGTTGGGTAGAAGAGAAGTAACTTGGTTTTGTTTGGATTTAAGATCAGGAGATGGTTGGCAAGCCAGTTTTCGACTTTGGTGAAGCTATGTTGGGTGGTAGTTAGTAGATTTGCAAGAGAGGCATTGGAACATATTATAGTCGAGTTATCTGCATATTGAATGCAGGTGGCTTCAGGGATGACTGGATGTCGTTTATGAAGACTGAAAAGAGGAGAGGTCCTAATATGGAACCTTGAGGAACTCCTATGGTATTTGGTAGTAGGCAGGAGAGCTTGTTTTGCAACATTACTGCTTGTTGTCTCCCAGTGAGGTAAGCTTGAAACCAGTCAAGGGCTGGAGTATCTAGATACAGGAATACTAGGCTAGCTGCCCTGATGGGTCATTTTAAGCTTAGCCAGTAACTCAAGATTAGAGTCAAGTCTTGTACCTTGTGTCTCTGAGATGAAGACCTTAACCCGTTGTGCCAAACCAGTCTGCTGGCTTACCTCTTTCCATGAGCACTATTGTTGAGATATATTGCAAGTTTCATGAATGACTGCAGATGTAATGTATGTAAACCCAATTCAACCCCTTTGAGCTTGGAATCTAATAATCTGCTTCAGTGCGGGTCATGTTACTTAATTCCTTATAACTGTTGAAACATCTTCACCCAGCTCAACGCCTGCTTGTCAGTATGCTTTTATTTAGTGATTTCTTGCTCACTACTCTACTACATCACTGTTGCACACTTTTCTGTTTTGCCCATCTTTCTCTTTGTGTATATCTGTATACATTCCTTCTTTTTTTTTTTTTGTATTTCACATATACCTCTCATCCCTGCTCTGTCATCAAACGTTATGACATCTTTGTAATTTTCTTTCCTTTCATTAATTTTTGCATTTGATTTTATGTACTAGCATGTTTTATGCAAGCAGTAATGGCCAACAAGGTATGTGTTACTGTATAATAAGGTGTTATGAGGCCCGCCTGTGCAGGCGGATGGGCCTCTACACCCCTGGAAGGGCATTATTAACAACGGTAGCAGCGGTGGTACGGCGGCAGCATTGTTACCTCACAGCAAGAGGTTCTCCCGTTTGATTCTCGGCTTGGCTTGGGAGTGCCTTCTGTGTGGAGTCTGCATGTCCTCTCCGCGGTTGGGTAGTGTTTGAAAGACATGCGTGTGTAAATGGGCATGCCTTTATTGAAGGTTGGGCGTTGAGCTGGCACCTCGACGTTTTGTAAAAATCTACTGCCAATCATTACCGACCAGAGTTCTGCTGTGGCGACCCCTTACCGGGAAAAAGCTGGATAGACAAACAACAACACACATTCTGGAGGGCATAATTGAGCTTAAGGAAAGGGCTTCCTGTAAAATTGTTGAACTTTGCTTATTTTTAGTAGTATATTTTTTATGTATTTTTGATGTAAAATAGTTCCTCCACCTAATGTTTCAAATTTGCAGTAGTATGCATAAATGGTGTTTGAGAAAGTATTTTACGTTATAAATACATTTTCAAAAAAATTCTGAGATGTTTACTTCATTTCTGTGTTCCCTTACTCCTAAAATGTGTGATTTGTTGCTGTCATTGGGGATTGAAATCACTAAATTTATTTATTTTTTTATTTTATCATTTGTTAACCGGGAAAGTCCGACTTGGAACGAAGCCAATTTTCAGCGGAGGCCCAGGGAGAAATGCTCCAGATGCATGTCTTTGTAATGTGGGAGGAAACCAGAGCACCCGGAGGAACCCCACACAAACGCAGGGAGGACATGCAGACTCCAAACAGAAGGCACCCCAGCCGAGAATCGAACTGGAGAACCTCTTGCTGTGAGGCGACAATGCTACCGCTGCACCACTGCACCATCCAATAATGACATACATTTGAGATTGAGTGTATTTCCTTCAGAAAAATTCATGCCAACACAAATTCTGTTATTTAAGCAACTCTGTAATTTTATAAGAGCAATATTTAGAACCTGTTCCATTTTTGAGCCCTTGTTCTCTCTTTAATTTAGGCTTTTTCAAGATTTATTGAGCAAAGAGGATGAGAGGTATGCAAATCTCTTTATCTGTTGCTGCCTGTGGCCAGACGGTCCCACTGTCTCTCACACATACAAACACTCACATGCATGCACACACAGAAACATATTTGCACCTCAGAAAGTGCTTGCTACCAGAAATCCTGCTATTCAAGCAACTTTGTAATTTTATATTCCTCTTATAAATATTTAAAATCTATTTTTATTTTTGAGCTTTTGCTCCCCCTTTACTTTAGGCTTTATCCAGATTTCTTGAGATAAGAGGCTGAGAGACATACATATCTTTAAGTGCTTCTGCTGCCACTGCTCGAT
Organism: Protopterus annectens; assembly: GCF_019279795.1. Taxonomy (NCBI): domain Eukaryota; kingdom Metazoa; phylum Chordata; order Ceratodontiformes; family Protopteridae; genus Protopterus; species Protopterus annectens. Next base: position 68,507,783 of record NC_056731.1, read on the forward strand.
TGCTCTCATTCTTCACACATATGCACAAACGCACAGAAACACACTTCCTTTTTAATGCACGCATGTATGCATGTGCTCACACAGACAGAAACACACATCCTTTTTCGTGCACGCAGGTATGCATGTGCGTACACAGACAGAAACACACACTTATGTTTCTTTTAATTTTGCACTCTAAACAGCAAAAGTGCTGCTTAGCGAGTGTAAAATAATGGCTGGATTGATCTTACTGTCACTTTCATGCACACACACAAACACACACTCTCCTATTTTTTTTCTTTTTTTTCTTTTTTTTACACTCACTAAACAGCAAAATCGTTGCTCAGCAAATGTAAAATAATGGTAGCCATTAGCTTTCTTTCAGTCAGAGCTCTGCGGCAGCTTATTATGCTGCTGTGAAGCCGTGGATTTTTTTTTCAGTGCGCATTACCTGTAGATTAACACCCTGCTGGAGAAGTTTGTTCTCCAGTCAGGGTGGTGATATATAGGTTGCCCATTCTCTGATCCTCTTAAATATAGATGTACAAATGCATGCTTTTGTCTGTACATGTATATATATTTTTTCAATTTAATGCATTTCTTTACTGTTTCATATTATAATGTTAAATTCTGTATGCATCTGTTCATTCATTTAACTGTTTGTTACTGTATTTGTGATTTTTTTTAGGTTTCTGTGTGCATTAAAGATCATATTTTATGGATAAAGGAGGGGGGATCAGCATGTGATTTTGATGAGTAAGACTGTGTCCTTTCCTGATTCATTTTGCTATTCACTGTTAATCTATTTTTCTGGGATGACAATGATTAGACACTTGTGCCCATTCTGTTTGGTGCAACTACGAAATTTATTGTGATTAATTTCAGTTTCTTGCCATAGTTCTTACTTGTGTAGAGAGTTGATGAAATCAGTGATTGCCAGACATATTGATATTACTTTTAATGTTCAATGCTAGTAGTATAAGTAAATTCTGTTTTGTTCACAAATCACATTTTCACAGAGTACAGAATAAATAAAGCAAGTTCTGTAGGTTGCATTTTTTTGGAGATGTTTGTGTTTTCATGACCATTTGTGATAGAACCTTGAGAAATTTTGTTTTCCAGTAAGCCTTGTTGTGCTGCTGAAGAAGAGGAATAGAGACAGAGCTCTTAAAGGTTGTGGTCTAGCCCTGTTTTCTGATGTGAATTCCATCCCAGGACAGTCTGTGAGCAGAACTGAGGCTAATGGCTTTCTAATGTTTTTCTTCTTCCCTGTAGAATGTGATTATCAGACATTAGCTAATAAGTGGTTGAACTGAAACCTAAGTTTTAAAAATAACCCTGCTTCATTTCAGTCAGAGGAAATGTTTTTCCCAGTACTGCCACTCCTCAGTTGTAATATAAGGGCAGTCACTTTGAATCAGTTTTCTGATGTTCAGATGGACGAATAAGGTTTAATTTGCCATGCAAATGTTAGCTTTTTTTTTAAACACCTTTATTGAATTATTACTTGTGATATAGGCAAACCTACATTTGTTTATATTATTTATTTATTGACATTTGTTGGCTGGGAATGTCCACTGGGTCAGGAACCCATTTTCAGTGGATGCTCAGGGAGAAAAGCTCCACAACTAAAAAATATATATAGTAGGAGGCACTAAATAATTTTAAACAGTCAGTTAATAAAATCTGCAGAGTTGTTTACAAATACAAGTCTCAACAATTGACAGACTTACTATTTACATATAATACATATACTAGGCACAAAAAGCCAGACATGGTCTTTACGAGCATCAGCAGTTGACAGGGTTCTTATATTCATATATTACATATACTAGGCACAACAAAGTCAGAGATTGTCATGTAAATTAAGTTATGTTCAAAAATGAATTTTTAAATTGATGATAGAGATAGGGCAGTTCAGATTATAAAGGTTAGTGGAGAAGAAAAGTCAGGGAATATAAGGCATGTAGGTATAAGATGTGAGAGGTAAGAGACGGTAAAACAAAATTGGAAATGAGGTGTGGAAAAAAAGTTATATTAGCTAGTGGCTGAAAGAAGGAAACTAGAAAGGAGAGGAAGTGTAATATTTTGTGGTGAGAGTACAGAGAAAAAGAAAGATAGGGGGAGTAGGATGAAATAAAAAGAAACCTGCATGATAATTTATGGTGGCCTATAGTTTTGGGCACAGGAACAGATGTGACTGCTGGGTAAGTATTTCTTCAAAGATGATTTGAAGTTTGAATGCTTTTAATGATTCTAGGAGAGTGATGTCTGGGGAAGGACATTCCATTTCCTAGCCATGGCATAGGAGTAAATGTTCTGACTGTCTCTTTTGATTGGTTTGATAGTGGTTGAATATTAGCAGATCACAAGTTACGAGATGGGGAATATGCTTGTAGGATGTGCTGTAGGGCAGGGCAGCTGCCTGGTTTGTAAATTATTTTGTGAGCTAGAGTTAGTTGGATAGAATAAAGGTAGTGTTGGAATTCAAGCCAGTTTAACTAATTAAGGGCTTGGCAGAGATGAGATAAGTAGGGTATACCAGTTGCAAATTTGGCAGTTTCATGGTAGCATGATTTTTATTTTTTTATTTTTAAGAGACTGGTGGAGGTTGGTGAATATGGGAGCCCCATACAGGATGGATTGGAGCAGGATGCTGTTGACAAGTGTCTTTTTGGTGGGCTTGTCCATGTAAACTTTGTGCCTATAGATTCTGCTGAGTTTGGCGTGTTTTTTTTTTTTTTAATAGTACTAAGTATGTATTGTTCAAAAGTAAGTTTGTTGTCTGTAGTAGTGCCTAATAGTTTGGCATGTGTTACTCTTTCAAATTTTGTGTTGTCTTGTGAGTATATGTTGTATGTCTGGTTTAGTTGAGAATAGCAATAGTTTAGACTTTTTTAGGATTGAGTTGAGGTTGTGCTTCATTTAAACAGGTTTCTATGTATGTAAAGGCATGCTGTGTTATACTTAGTAGGTTTGGGAAATTATTGGAGGAGGAGATGATGATAGAGTCATCTGCATATTGGATGAGTGTATTTTGAAGGGATGCAATGTTCTTCGTCTCCCATTGCTGCAGTCCTTACATATGGGTATTCCGCTGTCCACAATCGGCCCGAATACCAAAGGGCTAGAACCGGCGTCGGTCATCGGCGCCCGAGACTGACGTCAGTACGTGTCAGTACAAATGCGCATGACCGACGCAATAACCTCAGTCTTTCTTGCCGCGTGGTCCTAAGCAGAAGCAGCATTTGCAAGTGCCGTTCGGCGTTCTGGGATTGTCGGTTTTCGAGTTCCAGACCGGAGACCAAGTTGGGCTAAGTACCCCGTTGGGGACACTTTTTTGTCTTTTTCTTGCCTCAATATTGACGGATGTCAGAAAAAGTTAATAACTGTATTTCTTGTGGGAAACAGATTCCTCATAGGGATTACCATTCACTCTGCATTCCTTGTTTGGGGCCTGAGCACGACGTTGTTGGGTGTCGCTTTTGTGCTACTTTTAACAAGCGTACTATTAAACGTCGGTTGGACTGTGCTAGGCTGGTGTTTGGTAAACATTGTAATTACAACATGCCGTCGGATTCTCCGACGACTGGTTCTTCTAAGAAACGCAAAGAAAAGTCTTTGCGGTCCAAACTGGATGAGTCGTCCACTCCGGACGACGGTTCTGTCGAGCCACTGACTACTTCAGCGGCTCCTTCTGAAAGTTTACCTGAGTCTCAAGGGGAGCCTTTGTTACTACAGGAAGTGGCTTCTCCTGTGTTAGGCCAGGCTGAGGGTGCTTCTCTGATGTCAGTGGTTCCTTCCCCTCATAGGGTAGTTAGGCCTCCTCCTTCTCAAAGCAAAGCCCATTCTAAGTCTAAATCTGCCCCTGCTGGTGCTAGTCCCCAGGGTCCAGCTCCTAGGAAGCACATGTTAAAGATGGCTGAAGATTTGATTACTTTAATTAGGGGTTCTATGCCCCCCCCTGCGAAGAGGCCCAGGGTAGAGACAGAGTTGGAGGGTTTGGTTCAGTCTTCCAATGAGTCAGATTCCTCTGTAGAAGAACTTCAGGATTTCCCTCCCTATTCTGATTCGGAGGCTGAGGACACTACTCCCTCTGCGTCCCCTCCAGAAGATTTTTCTTTCTCTGATACTTTGCATTCCATGAGGGAACATTTCAAATGGGAGGGCCAGGATTATTCTGATTCTCGTAAAAGGCTTAGAGAATTCTTGTTTTTGCCTCAGCATAGGCCCTTGGCTATTCCCCCTGTACTGGATGTTGTTCAGGATGTATTTTCTGAGGCTGCCCTTAACCCAGATTCTCTGCCTCCCACCCCGGTTAAACCAGATAGATACTACAGGGTTCCGGAAGCTCACAAGTACTTATATAAGAGTCCTAGGGCTGATCCAGAAACTATTACTCAAGGCCCCAAGGGTGTTAGGGCTTCTGTGGTTAGGAATCCAGTTCCTCTGGACAAGGATGCTAGGGCCCTGGATAGGTGGGGTAAAAAACTGTATACCTCTTCTACTTTGGCTATGAGAGCTTTAAATTGTCAGTTTCATATGCTCAGGTATCAAAATTATTTGCTGGGCCAATTGAAATGTAAAGTAGATGCTTTAGCTGAAGGTATTGAATGTAAGGAGCTTCAGGATTTAGTGCATGCTTCAGACCAAGTTGGTAAGCATTCTTTGCAGTGTGGTTTTGATGCTTTACAGGCTTCTGTCAGGGTGGCTGCTACTAGTTCAGTTGTTTGCAGGCATGCCTGGCTTAAAGATCAGACCTTGTCAGAGCATGTTAAGGCTCGAATTATGGATGCTCCTCTACAATCTGATGTTCTTTTTGGTCCTCCAGTTGAATCAGTTTTGAAAAAAATGGAGGAAAAAGCTAAGTCTATGCAGACAGTTAAGGACTTTTTACAGGTTCAGCCCCTAAGTTCAGTAGGAATTGGCCTGCTAAGGGATGGTCTTTCCCCTCTTCGGATTATCAATCTAGGGGCAGGTCGAGGCAAGGTAGAGGTAGGGCTTCCTCTCAGGGCCCTGTTACTTCTAGGTCTTTGAGTTCTTCTACCCCTTCTGCTGGGGAGGGCAGGGGTCAGTCCTTTTGGAAACCGACCCAATGACCTGTGTCTTCAGCTGCCGGACTCTGCCTTGCTGGCAGCTCCTCTAGGAGGAAAACTGGGACTTTTCAAAAGGAATTGGGCATTTGGTTACCCAAGACAAATGGGTATTGGACATAATAAATCGAGGCTACAAATTTTATTTTCACACATTCCCTCCTTTCAAAGGTATGCCGGATGTGCCTCATCAGCAAAGACTGGAAGCACAGACACAAATTTCTTCTCTGCTTCAGTTGGGAGCACTACAGGAAGTACCTTCTGCAGAAAGAGGCACAGGGTTTTATTCCCGTCTTTTCTTAGTGCCAAAGAAAGGAAATACTTGGAGACCAATTCTGGATTTGTCCATTCTAAACACCTTTCTGGAAATTCCAAAATTCAAGTTGTTAACACTGCAACAGCTGTTACCTATGCTGGGCAAAGATCACTGGATGGTGACTCTGGATCTCAAAGAGGCCTATCTTCCAATTCCTATCAGGCCCAGTTGCAGAAAATTCCTGAAATTTCGGAATGGGAATTTGCATTATCAGTTCTCTGCATTGCCCTTTGGCTTGTCTACTGCGCCCAGGGTATTCACAAAAGTCCTGGCTCCAGTAATAGCTTTTCTCAGACTAACAGGAATTCAAATTTATCCTTATCTGGACGACTGTTTGATTCTGGCTCAAGGCAAGCACGAACTTCTTCAACATCTGCAGTATGTAATGACAGTTTTAAGATGCCTAGGGTATTCTGTAAATGAAATAAAGTCCAGTCTAGTACCCTCACAAGAGATGTGTTTTCTGGGTGTAAGACTGAATACAGCTGCTCAGATGGCATTTCTTACCCCGGACAAACAAAGAAATCTTCACCTATACTTCCAACAGCTATCAGTAATGTCCAGGCTGACTGCAAGGACAGTCCTTCAAGCCTTGGGGTTCATGGCATCTTGCATTCTAGTACTTCCCACTGCCAAACTGCATATGAGGAAGCTACAATGGTTCTCAAAAGCGTTTGGACTCAACACAGCCACGATTTGGACACTGTCATTCGGATTCTACCTTGCATTCAGAAAGAATTTCTGTGGTGGGCTCAGGAATGTCACCTAAACAAGGGGCTCTCTGTGACCCAACCAGAGGCAAGTCAGATATTGACGACAGACGCCTCGGAGTCAGCCTGGGGAGCTCATTTCAGAGGAAAATGGATTCAAGACCTTTGGCCCCCAGAGCTGCTTCACTTGCATATCAACATGAAAGAGATGCTGGCAGTTCAATTTGCTTTGGAGGGTTTAAAGAGACTACTTCAATCAGGACTGGTGTTGATTCGAACAGACAACACAACTGTCATGTGGTACATCAACAAGCAGGGGGGAACTCATTCTTACCCTCTTTGCAGACAAGCAATGCTGTTATGGGAAACTGCTTTGAATCTGCACATCACTCTTCGAGCACAGTTTCTGCCAGGAGCACAAAATTTTTTAGCAGATGTTCTGAGCAGACAGATTGTGGACCCTCACGAATGGAAATTGGACCCTTAGGTATTTCTTCAGTTGACCATGGCTTGGGGAACTCCAGACATAGATCTGTTCGCTTCTCCTCTGAATTTCCAACTGCCACTGTTTTGCACAAGGCTATTTCATCCAAAAGCCTGGAAAATAGATGCACTATCCTTCAGTTGGAGCAACCTTCACGTGTATGCGTTTCCTCCTTTGCCTCTTCTTCCAAAGGTGCTGTTGAAAGTCAGGAGGGACAAACCTTGCATGATCCTTATAGCACCGGATTGGCCTCGTCAGCATTGGTACCCTCTGTTGAGGAGCTTAATTCATGGAACACCTTGGCCATTACCACAGATTCCTCACTTATTGTCTCAGGAGAACAAACATTTTCTCAATGTCAGGGTGCAATCCCTACACCTGACAGCCTGGCGCATTCTGTTTTAGAGAAGGAGGACCTTCAGCTCCCTCAACAAGTTTTGGATGTTATTTTGGAAGCCAGGCGTCCTAGTACTCGAAAAGTTTATGCTAGTAAATGGAAGAGATTTTTTCTTTGGAGTTCAGCTAAAGGCTTTGATGTCAAATTGCCTAATTTGAGTTGTACATTGCAATATTTGACTGTTATTGGACAAGGGTTTGTCCTTCTCTTCTGTAAAAGTGCATGCTGCAGCTATTTCTGCTCACTATGATTGTGACCCTCCTTTATTTTCACATCCATTGGTTAAACAGTTTCTTAGAGGGGCAAAGAATATAAGACCCCCACGGGCTCCTACTCCTACATGGGATCTTAATTTTGTTTTGGAAAAGCTGACTCTGCCTCCTTTTGAACCTGCAGCTACAGCTGAATTGAAGTTGTTATCTTGGAAGACTGCTTTTTTATTGGCTGTTACTTCTGCTAGAAGGGTATCTGAATTACAGGCCCTCATGGCAGTGGAACCCTTTCTGATTTTTCACAAGGACAGAGTTTCCTTACGTACTAATCCTACTTTTCTGCCTAAAGTGATTTCTAATGTGGCATTGAACCAATCTATACATTTGCCTACTTTTTATGCTGACCCCCAAAATGAAGGGGAAAAAGTTTTGCATTCTTTGGATGTACATAGGCAGTTAAGGTATTATTTGAGCAGAACCAAAGAGTTCAGAAGATCTCAACAATTATTTGTTTCATTTGCTTTGACTTCACGAGGGAAGGCTGTCTCGAAACAGACTATTTCCAAGTGGATTGGCCATTGTATTGCTTTTTGTTACTCTCATCATGGAAAGGATGTTCCAGTTGGGATCAGGCCTCATTCTACTAGGGCTACGGCCACCTCTACTGCTTTTTTGAGAGGGGTAGCTACTAAAGACATTCTAGAGGCAGCTACTTGGAGTTCTGTACATACCTTTACAAAGCATTATCATTTACCTCTTTATTCTAGGTCTAGGGCTGGGTTTACCACTGCAGTCTTACAGGGCATGTTAGCAGCCCCTAATGCTATTTAGTTGGCCAGCCTCCCTTTTTTCCGTTGCTCTGGGATTCTACCCATATGTACGGACTGCAGCAATGGGAGACGAAGAACATAGTACAGTTTTGTACCTACCATAAATGTAGATGTTCGAGGATCTCCATTGTTGCAGTCCAATTTTCCCTCCCTCCTTCCCCCGTTTTCTTTTTAGGTTGGGGTTTGGGTGGTGTTTTTTGCATTCTGACGTCTGAGGCAAGAAAGACTGAGGTTATGGCGTCGGTCATGCGCATTTGTACTGACACGTACTGACGTCAGTCTCAGGCGCCAATGACAGACGCCGGTTCTAGCCCTTTGGTATTCGGGCCGATTGTGGACAGCGGAATACCCATATGTAAGGACTGCAGCAATGGAGATCCTCGAACATCTACATTTATGGTAGGTACAAAACTGTACTTTATGCAGCTTGTTAATAAAGATATTAAAAAGGAGAGTCCCATGAATAGACCCTTGAACTCCTGCTTTATTAACTAGATATTCAGATAGGCTACCTTGCCATCTGGCAACCTGCTGTCCATCGGCTAGGTAGTTAGAAAAACATTTGAGCATGGATTGAGAGAGTCCCTACTGTTAATAGTTGCTGAAGTAACTTGGGATGTGACACTGTGCTGAAAGCCTTGGATAGGTGTAATAGAATTACTGATGTTAGCAGTCTAGAATCCATGGCTTTGTTCAGTGTCTGTGAAGGAGAGAAGAGCAGTGGTAGTGCTGTGTGCTGGACAAATACCATGTTGTGTGGGTGAAAGGAGGTGGCTTTCAGTGAAATATTTTATTAGTTGTGCATGAATACATTTCTCCAAAGGTTTGTATAGAGGGGAAGAGGATAGAAATGGGTCTATAGTTGGTTAGTTTGTTGGTTCTGCCACCTTTGTGTAATGGAGTTATGATGGACTTTTTCAGGAGTTTGGGAATATTGCATTCTGTGATGTATCTATTAATGAGGATGCTGACAGGATAGACAATCGCATCAGCAGCAAGTCTGAGATATTCTGATGGGAGGTTGTTGGCAGATAGGTAGCACAGTTTTAGTTTTTTACGAAGTTTATGTCCTAGTGAGGTGGGTACTGCCTGTAGAGAGAAGGAAGATTTTGTAGGGTTGTTTATTGATGAGGTTCCTTTAGGTGGAGAGTTATTTGTATGGGGGTTTGCCTGAGTTACATCTATAGGGTTTGGATAGTCTGTGATGAGGCTAGAGAGGGTATTAGGTGGAGAGTGATTTATAAGGTTTAGAATACTGTTGATGAAGTGACTGCGGTGGTGGTGCTGCGGTAGCGTTGTCACCTCACATTTAGACATTGCCCGTTCGATTCTCAGGTAGTGTGTCTTCTGTGTGGCGACATGCGTGAACTGGCATTCCTTCTTTGAAGGTTGTGCATTAGGCCCAGCAAGCCAGCACGTAAAACTCTACTGCCAATCATTAGTGGACCGGAGTTCCGCTGTGGCGACCCCTAACCGGGAAAAGCCGAAAGACACAACAAGAATACTGTTGATGAAATGGGAGTTAAACATTTGAGCCATTTCATGTGGTTGTTTGTCAAGGGCTGTTGATGGATTTTCTTATGTTCCAGAATTAAGGAGAGAGGAGACAGATTTCCAAAATTTGTTAGGGTTATTTGCTTGGCTGGATAGTTTTTGAGAGAATATTTTTTTGGTCTGTAATTACTTTTTTTGCCAAATTCGGTAGGTGTTTATATTTAAGTTCATTGGCTTTATTTTTATTTTTGCACCATTCTTTCCAGGCTCAGTCTCTGTAGAGTTGCAGTTGTCTGGTGGCTTTAGTTAACCAAGGGGCATGGTTTAGTTTGGTCCTTTTGATTCTGATGGGGCTAGGCTGTTGAGAGTATATCAGAAGACTATTATAGTGGCTTACTACTTCTTCCACAGGTAGTATTTTTAGTGGGGTCTAGTTCAGGGATTTTAGTACATTATTGAATGTTTGTTGGTTGAACTTAGATTTCTGGATGTTTTATAAGTATGAGGTTTCACTTCGTGAATGGGGGCTCTATAAGTATATAATGGTTAGTAATCGCTTAAGATATTAGGGAGAGTGCCACTGTTTGAATATTTATGGGAGTCTGTGACGAGGATCCAGTCTAAGGTTGAGCACCTTTGGTTATTTTACATTTGTGTAGGGCTGGATATTAGTTGTATGTAACCAGGCAGATTTGTACTATTTACGTGGGAGTCTGAGATCAGATCTCTTCAGTTTATATATATATATATATATATATATATATATATATATATATGTAGTATCACCGTCCTAGAATGATAGTTTTATATAAAAGTAATTAAATCATATTAACAAATTCACATTTACAAACATGCATCGCATATATTGTTATATCTCATATAAACAAAGCAACATTGCATAATTTGTGTAAAAGTTTTTTCTGAATGTACTCTTCTCACAATTTCCACTTTTTTATGTAATTTACTCCTACCCTTTTCTAAGGATCCTACTTCCTGTTTTATCTCTGTTAGAATATTCACTGCTTCAAGTATAGTTGGTTGATGTTCTTATTTCCATTTTGTAGTAATTGCTTTATTAACAGCCGGCAGAATTCAACTTAACAAGGCCTTATTATGCTTAGGCAATTCAGATCCTGTACTGCAGCTCAGAATATAATTTTCTTAGCTGCACTCATTTGCTCACCTAATATTCCTGACAGAGTACTCTGTAGGGAGTTTTTAAAGTCTGCCAACTCATTATACTCCAAGAACATATACTCCCAGGTACCTCTTCCTTCTCAATTATACCTCCAAAATTTGCCATCTACCAGAGAAAACATTCTTTGTGCAGTCTGTTTGGGGGTATAAAAGCATCAATGCAAACACTTCCAGGCAAAAATCCTAAATCCTCTAGCTTTTGTTGTATGTTTGGGAGCCATACATACGCCCTCACATTGTTTCTTTGTGAATTGCATGCATAATCTCGCTTCCCAATCTTTTTTGACCTTGTCTCATTGATTCCTATAGTTATTATGCAATATTTTATATGGTGTACTAATTATCACTTTTCTAACAGAAGCTTCTGTTCTAGATTCAATTAAAAGCACAACCAGTGCATGTCTTTTATTTAGGATTGCCCTATCCCTTAATCCCTGATAGGGAAGGATTAACCTGCATTGCAAATGCCTTCTTGGCCTTTTCTTATTCTGTTATCATTCTCTCTCTCTCTCAGTTATTCATTGCCAATATCTTGGTTCCTTTGCCAGCTTCCTCCAGTAAATTCCAGCACCCTCTTGCCTATTCTCTGTACCCCTAATTGCAGTTATACCTATAAGCACAATCTCATTTCTCCATTCCTGTGTTGGCTTAGTTCTTTATATACTTTCTGCTGCTTAATGTGTATAATATTACATATAATATTCTGTATGGCTGTTATTCTCCTTAAGGATCTGCGTCCAAAATCACATTCTTATTTCTTAAATTAATTCCTTTCCACTTTGAATTTTTGTTTTCTGCTTTGTGTTAAGGGCCTTAACTATGTAGCTCTAACGTATCCCTTCAAATCAGGTAATTCTAAACCTCCTTGTTTGGGGAGGATCATGCAAATGTTAGTTTTGATGTTTTTGTTTCTATCTACACATTCAGACTAGGATTAGATATGGTAAAAAAAATACAAGATTTATTACAGGTTTGTAAGGGCTATGCTTAATAAGTTTGCTGTAGTATTAGATACAATCCAGTTTACAGGGAAGTTTAAAAGCCCTTAGGAATATTGTATCCGATATTAGATATGCTATCCTCATCACCTTCAGGATTCTGCTCAGCATCTAAAATATTCCCAGGCCACTTGGCCCCTCCCCTTTCACCCATAATGCTGTGTGATCAAGCAACCTTTTCCAGCTCTCTCTCTCTCTAGGTATTCAGTCACATCTGGAACTGTCCCCCAGCTACTGTTATTATTTTTAGTGTATCAAGTATATTGTCACCTTTTCAGAGATTTGTTCATAGGTTCATAGGTTCATACTAGGCTATCTGCCCTAGGGCATTTATAAGCCTAGCCAGAGTGTGTGTGGCTTTCACCACCCCTTAGGATGAGAATACTATACCCATTAGTTTGCTGTGCCTCTGTCCAGCAGTGATACAGAGATGATTCCCGGGGTAAACCTACGATCTCCCATCCACTCGTCAAGATTTCTCTTGAACAGAGTCAGTGAGGGGCTCTGCCTCACATGGACTGGGATTCTGTTCCATAGTGTAGGGAGTCTCTGGGTGATGAATCTGTCCCTCCAGCACGTCCTATTTATATCCGTGTTGAGGTTTAAGTCTCTTGCTCTCGTGGCTCTGGTGGATTTGGATTTTTTGAGGTGGAGCATGTCCATTAATTCGGGTTGGACATGGCCTTGTATGCCAGGCACAGATCACCACTGGGCAGGGGGTATGCGACTGAATAGAGCTGGAGTTTCTTCAGTCGGGCATCGTATGACATATGTTTGAGCCCCTTTATCCTTTTGGTGAGGAACTTTTGGGGTCTTTCCAACTGTTGCAGGTGTCGGGTAAGGTACATTCCGAATGGGGCATTGTACTCAATCATTGGTCTGATAAGTGAAGAGTACAGGGTACAATGACCTCTCCTGATCTGGATGTGAATCCCTTCATGATCAGGTGGGCAATGTAGAAGGTCTTCCTAACCACTTTGGCAATGTGAGTGTCAAAAGAGAGGTTACTGTCAACTTGGGTCCCCAGGTCCCTGATAACTTCTTCCGTGTTTAATGGATTACCACCTATGTGGTAATTAGGGGTTACCTTGTTTTTCCCAAAGGGTATGACTATACATTTTTTGGCATTTAGCTTAAGGCTATGGCTCTGGCACCAGTTATCCATTTCTATGAGACCTTTCTGGAGGATGTCTGTGTCTGATGGAGTGTCAATTATGGTGCCCAGTTTGCAGTCATCTGCAAATTTTGTCAGCCACAATCCCCTATGTTTGCCTGCACTTCAGAAAAATAAATGCCGAACAAGAGGGGCCCAGGACTGAGCCCTGTGGGACACCGCTCATGACCGGCTTAGAGTCTGACATGGCACCAGCAACTCTAACCCTGTGTGTTCTGTCCTTGAGCCAGTTTGCAACCCATCTTGTGACATATGGGTTTACATCTAAGCTGGTGAGCTTTTCTATGATGCCCGAGTGGGGTATTGTGTCAACGCTTTTGCTAGGTCAAGGTAGGCTGTGTGAACTGCCTTACCCTCATCAATGGCCTTAGTGACTGTTTCAAAAAGTCGACCAAGTTCAAGAGGCAGGATCTGCCCTTGATAAAGCCAAATTGGGTAGGATCCAGTGTCTGTAGGTCCCCAATGTCTTTATTTATGAGTTCCATTATGATCCTCTCCATAGCTTTGCAGACAAGGCTCGTCAAGCTTATGGGGCGGTAATTTCCAGGGTCCGTAGAAGCACCGCCTTTGTGGAGTGGGACCACAGTTGCCGTCACGCCATTCTTTGGGTACGTATCCTGTAGTAAGGCTAAGATTAAACAGCAGCCTTATGTGTGGGTTTAGTTCCTCATTGAGTTTGTGTAGCACACAGCCGGGGACACCGTCCGGTCCCATTGATGCTGTGCTTTTTGCTTTAGAGAGCAGCTCTCACCTGGGCATCTGAGATGTTTGGGAGGCTAGACTCTGGTGGGATAGATATTTCTCCTTTTGGGGGGGGGGGAGAAATTTGCACTGAACCTGTCTGCCAGTATGTTGGCAATGTCTGTGGGTTCAGTGATTTTTTATCATTTTGGACTAATTCTGAGCATATCTGGGAGTTTCCACCCAGGTTTCTAACATAGCTAAAGAAGGCCTTATGATTGTCTTTTGTGTCATTAGCGATTTTTCTCTCAAAGTTGGCCTTGGATGATTTTATGAGTGATCGGAGTTTTTGCTAGTATTGATCAGAGATGCCTTCCCTTTTAGGGATTTTGCTCTGTCATGTAGTAGCTTTCTCCCCTTGTAGAGCTTGTTTATGGCTGGGGTCCACCAGACCCAGGGCCTGCCTTTGGTGGAAAGGGTCTTGATTTTATTAGGGATTGCTTGATCCATACATTCCTGGAGGTGCTCGTAGAAGGCATTTGTAAGGGTTTCAGCAGCGTGGGTTGTGGTTTCCACTGGCTCGGGGCCTTGAAGGATACCACTCCAGTCTTAAGAAGTGTGAAGTTTGCTTTTGAGAAGTTCTTCACTGTGGTCTTTTTGCTGGGGGTGGGCGGGATGTGGATCTCCAGTGAGATTAATTTATGGTCTGATCTCACCAATGAGGGATATACTTCCGGTGTGGAGCATTTTGTCCCCATGTTTGTGATGATCAGGTCTAGTATATTTTCTCCTCTTGTGGGAATGGTGACTAGTTGTTCCATAGCATTTGAGTTTATGAACTCCAGGAACCTTTGGGCTAGGGTGTTGGGGCTTGAGTAATGTTCCCAGTCTATGTTTGGGTAGTTGAAGTCACCCAATATGATGGTGTTTGGAGAGACATTCATACTCTCCAGTGTCTTCAGGAAGGCTGTGTGGGTTTCCTGAGTTTGAGAAGGTGGTCTGTAGCATGTTACAAACTGTAGGGCAGTGTTACCTATGGTTAATTGCACCTGGATGGTCGCCGATGCTTCGTGCGTTGCCACTAACCTGGAGGTGTGGGTATCCTTTATGAATATGGATACTCCCCCTCCTTTTGTGGTTCGGTCCGGATTTTGGGGCCCGAACGCATGATATGAGGTATAACCTGATAGTGCTGGGGTGCTCTCAGGAGCCTTGAACCAGGTTTCAGTCACAGCACAGACATCGATGTTCTCCATACTGAGGAGGGCTTGAGGCGTGCATCTTGAGGTTTAGACTTCTGGCATTGAGCAGTATTACCCTTAGTTTTTCTCCATTTTTGTTTTCTAGGGGTAGGTTTATCATTTGAGCCTTGCCTAAAAAGGCACTATGGGGGTGGCAAGAGCCTTTGCCAATATCCAGAAGCCCAGGGTGACAGGTGCAAGCCGTCCCTTGCGAAGCAGCGTGGCTTGTCAAGCATGTCATCCCAGGCAGACAGACATTGGATCCCCTTAGAATGACACCAGTAATTAAGCCAATTATTAAAGCTGATCATTTTGTCTCTGTATTGTGGCATCATTCTTGGTGAGGGTAGGATACTGCTCAGGGTCAGGGTCATACCGGCCTGGGCTACATAATCTGAGAGCTCCTCTATGTCTCTTTTCATGTAGTCCAGGGAGGTACGTCTCAGGTCGTTCACACCGGCATGGACAATGACTGAGTCATACTTGTACTTGCTGTGGAGTGACCTGAGTGCTTGTGTTATGTGGCGGATTCTAGCGCCTGACAGGCAGCTTACTGTGATCTTTTCCTTGTTCAGTCTGGTGAGTGGGACGTCAGTGTGTCTGACTATGGAGTCACCTATAACAAGTGTGTCTGGCATTGTGTTTGGCCTTAAGGGCTGTGACTGTTTAGCACACTGACTTTGAGAACTATGTGTTGCATGTCTTATGTCTTGAGGTGGCAGTTGCTTGGGTGTCTGCTTTGGAGGCCTCTGTAGTTTTGGTAGATTTTTGATCAGTGCCTCCGAGTATGTCTTTGTGTGTTTATGTGTTTGTTTTGCAGTTGTGATAGTTCTATGTGAAACTGGGTTTGTGGTGTGCGTGGTTTCCTTCTCCTCCTGTCTGGTCTTGCCAGTCCTGAGTTGAGAGAGCTCAGCCTCCAGTTTGGCTATATAGTTGCATCTCTCACATGTATTTGTGTTTTGTGGGAGAAGGAGTGGGTTGTCTGTGTACATGAGGCAATTGTAACATTGCCTCAAGATGCCCAGATTCACCAGCTGAACAGGAGAGGACGCTAGCAACTGACCCTTCGACATGCTAGAAAAAGTGAAAAAGTTTGCTGTGTAACTGAGTCAGAAGGGACCTATAGGGAAATGGGTACTCAAGGGGATTCTAGGCTAATGTGGTACTTTGTTTAGTATACAAGTACTTTACCTATATAAAAATGCTTTAGGAGCAAGTGCTGAGCTTTTGAGATAGAGAATAGACTGTTTAGATTGCAAGTAGAGAAGTTCTAAGGGAAAAATTGAAGAGCAGACTTTACGGAGCCAGAAATAGTTTAACCTTGTTTAACCGGCGCTGCCCGATGGTGCTCTATGGGCAACTCTGCGCTAAATCACGCAAAAGCGCGCTAAAACTGGCTTTATAGCAGGGGGTTGAAAAGAGCTAGGAATTGACCCAAAATGGCCAATAGACTACAAGTTTCTGGCTGGAACTACTGCCCTAGGGACAAATAGGCTGCTCAGTGCTCCCCACTCCCACTGGTGAACAAAGAATCTTCCCTTTATCCAAATAAGGATATGGAATAGCACAGGAACCAAGCCAAAGCCCAGAGATCAGCAAACTCTGAAGACTGGACTATTCTAGTTCAGTAAGGCGGAAAAACAAGATTTTTTTTTTTCTTTGCAGAAAACAGAGGAAAAACAGACAGTAAATGCTATAAATGCTTTTAAACGGCTAGCGCACTTGAGTGTGTTAGCCTACAGGTAAAATTAAGCAACAAATAACTTTTTTAAAAGTGCAAAACAGTTAATCAACACAAAAACAGTTTAAATAGAATGCAGAGCTGTATAAACAGGCGAAAATGCAGTCGCTAAGCAGTAAATAATCAAAAAGCCAGAAAAAATACTTAAATCAGGAAAAAGTCACTCTTTTGCTCTCTGCTGCTTGTAGAACTCTGCAGGACACCACGAGGAGCTGTGCTGAGTTGAATACAAGCGAAAAAGCGTGCTAAAGCAGGCTTTATTACAGGGGGCTGAAAAGAGCTAGGAATTGACCCAAAATGGCCAATAGACTACAAGTTTCTGGCTGGAACCACTCCTCTAGGGACAAATAGGCGGCTCAGTGCTCCCCACTCCCACTGGTGAACAAAGACGCTTCCTTTTATCCAAATAAGGATATGGAATAGCACAGGAACCAAGACAAAGCCCAGAGATCAGCAAACTCTGAAGACTGGACTATTCTAGTTCAGTAAGGCGGGAAAACAAGATTTTTTTTTTTTTCTTTTTTGCAGAAAACAGAGGAAAAACAGACAGTAAATGCTATAAATGCTTTTAAGCGCACTTGAGTGTGTTAGCCTACAGGTAAAATTAAGCAACAACTAACTTTTTAAAAGTGCAAAACAGTTAATCAACACAAAAACAGTTTAAATAGAATGCAGAGCTGTATAAACAGGCTAAAATGCAGTCGCTAAGCAGTAAATAATCAAAAAGCCAGAAAAAAATACTTAAATCAGTTATAGCAAATACAGTTATAACAAATGCTCTGAAATATACTGTATATTTCCAAAATGTTTGAGAAGGACAGTCAGAACACAAGAAGGTTCAGGCGAAAGAGAAAAAAAAAAAGTTTTGTTTTACTTTTTGAAAGGAAAAAGGAGGAACAGAAGGCCTTATCAAATGTTCTCTCTGTATTAAGCAGAATGAGCTAATGACACTAGACTGGGAGGTGTGTCACAGTAGGGCAACTGCAAAGCCACCAAGTATAAGAGCAAGACACCAACAGGGAGGGAGGGTGGGACAAAATAGCCTACAAGACAGCAAGCACTACAGAGACAAATGAAAGTTTTTAAACAGATAAGGATTTGTGAAGATACTGAATAGACAAAGTGCTTTATATATATTAAATTGTAAAAACAGTAATCTGTAAAAATCAAAAAAAATCAAGATACTTATATTTTGTAGCTCAGTTGCAGTCAACAACTTCTCTAGTCTGCACTGTGTGCAAAGACAGAAACTTCTTTTTTTTACAAGAACACAAAAGAACCAGCCCCACTAGCCAAGAGATAATTACACAGAGGAAATGTTTCAGTTTACACAATAGCCTACAAGACAGCAAGCACTACAGAGACAAATGAAAGTTTTTAAACAGATAAGGATTTGTGAAGATACTGAATAGACAAAGTGCTTTATATATATTAAATTGTAAAACCGTAATCTGTAAAAATAATCAAAAAATCAAGATACTTATATTTTGTAGCTCAGTTGCAGTCAACTTCTCCAGTCTGCACTGTGTGCAAAGACAGACACTTTTTTTTACAAGAACACAAAAGAACCAGCCCCCACTAGCCAAGAGATAATTACACAGAGGAAATGTTTCAGTTTACACAATAGCCTACAAGACAGCAAGCACTACAGAGACAAATGAAAGTTTTTAAACAGATAAGGATTTGTGAAGATACTGAATAGACAAAGTGCTTTATATATATTAAATTGTAAAAACAGTAATCTGTAAAAATAATCAAAAAATCAAGATACTTATATTTTGTAGCTCAGTTGCAGTCAACAACTTCTCTAGTCTGCACTGTGTGCAAAGACAGAAACTTCTTTTTTTTTACAAGAACACAAAAGAACCAGCCCCCACTAGCCAAGAGATAATTACACAGAGGAAATGTTTCAGTTTCAGTTTACACAATAGCCTACAAGACAGCAAGCACTACAGAGACAAATGAAAGTTTTTAAACAGATAAGGATTTGTGAAGATACTGAATAGACAAAGTGCTTTATATATATTAAATTGTAAAATCAGTAATCTGTAAAAATAATAAAAAAATCAAGATACTTATATTTTGTAGCTCAGTTGCAGTCAACAACTTCTCTAGTCTGCACTGTGTGCAAAGACAGAAACTTCTTTTTTTTACAAGAACACAAAAGAACCAGCCCCCACTAGCCAAGAGATAATTACACAGAGGAAATGTTTCAGTTTACACAATAGCCTACAAGACAGCAAGCACTACAGAGACAAATGAAAGTTTTTAAACAGATAAGGATTTGTGAAGATACTGAATAGACAAAGTGCTTTATATATATTAAATTGTAAAAACAGTAATCTGTAAAAATAATCAAAAAATCAAGATACTTATATTTTGTAGCTCAGTTGCAGTCAACAACTTCTCTAGTCTGCACTGTGTGCAAAGACAGAAACTTCTTTTTTTTACAAGAACACAAAAGAACCAGCCCCACTAGCCAAGAGATAATTACACAGAGGAAATGTTTCAGTTTACACAATAGCCTACAAGACAGCAAGCACTACAGAGACAAATGAAAGTTTTTAAACAGATAAGGATTTGTGAAGATACTGAATAGACAAAGTGCTTTATATATATTAAATTGTAAAAACAGTAATCTGTAAAAATAATCAAAAAATCAAGATACTTATATTTTGTAGCTCAGTTGCAGTCAACAACTTCTCTAGTCTGCACTGTGTGAAAAGACAGAAACTTTTTTTTTACAAGAACACAAAAGAACCAGCCCCACTAGCCAAGAGATAATTACACAGAGGAAATGTTTCAGTTTACACAATAGCCTACAAGACAGCAAGCACTACAGAGACAAATGAAAGTTTTTAAACAGATAAGGATTTGTGAAGATACTGAATAGACAAAGTGCTTTATATATATTAAATTGTAAAAACAGTAATCTGTAAAAATAATCAAAAAAATCAAGATACTTATATTTTGTAGCTCAGTTGCAGTCAACAACTTCTCTAGTCTGCACTGTGTGCAAAGACAGAAACTTCTTTTTTTTACAAGAACACAAAAGAACCAGCCCCCACTAGCCAAGAGATAATTACACAGAGGAAATGTTTCAGTTTCAGTTTACACAATAGCCTACAAGACAGCAAGCACTACAGAGACAAATGAAAGTTTTTAAACAGATAAGGATTTGTGAAGATACTGAATAGACAAAGTGCTTTATATATATTAAATTGTAAAAACAGTAATCTGTAAAAATAATAAAAAAATCAAGATACTTATATTTTGTAGCTCAGTTGCAGTCAACAACTTCTCTAGTCTGCACTGTGTGCAAAAGACAGAAACTTTTTTTTTTTACAAGAACACAAAAGAAGCAGCCCTCACTAGCCAAGAGATAATTACACAGAGGAAATGTTTCAGTTTCAGTTTACACAATAGCCTACAAGACAGCAAGCACTACAGAGACAAATGAAAGTTTTAAAACAGATAAGGATTTGTGAAGATACTGAATAGACAAAGTGCTTTATATATATTAAATTGTAAAAACAGTAATCTGTAAAAATAATCAAAAAATCAAGATACTTATATTTTGTAGCTCAGTTGCAGTCAACAACTTCTCTAGTCTGCACTGTGTGCAAAGACAGGAACTTCTTTTTTTTACAAGAACACAAAAGAACCAGCCCCCACTAGCCAAGAGATAATTACACAGAGGAAATGTTTCAGTTTCAGTTTACACAATAGCCTACAAGACAGCAAGCACTACAGAGACAAATGAAAGTTTTTAAACAGATAAGGATTTGTGAAGATACTGAATAGACAAAGTGCTTTATATATATTAAATTGTAAAAACAGTAATCTGTAAAAATAATCAAAAAAATCAAGATACTTATATTTTGTAGCTCAGTTGCAGTCAACAACTTCTCTAGTCTGCACTGTGTGCAAAGACAGAAACTTCTTTTTTTTACAAGAACACAAAAGAACCAGCCCCCACTAGCCAAGAGATAATTACACAGAGGAAATGTTTCAGTTTCAGTTTACACAATAGCCTACAAGACAGCAAGCACTACAGAGACAAATGAAAGTTTTTAAACAGATAAGGATTTGTGAAGATACTGAATAGACAAAGTGCTTTATATATATTAAATTGTAAAACAGTAATCTGTAGAAATAATCAAAAAAAATCAAGATACTTATATTTTGTAGCTCAATTGCAGTCAACAACTTCTCTAGTCTGCACTGTGTGCAAAGACAGGAACTTTGTTTTTTTACAAGAACACAAAAGAACCAGTCCCCACTAGCCAAGAGATAATTACACAGAGGAAATGT
Organism: Protopterus annectens; assembly: GCF_019279795.1. Classification (NCBI taxonomy): domain Eukaryota; kingdom Metazoa; phylum Chordata; order Ceratodontiformes; family Protopteridae; genus Protopterus; species Protopterus annectens. The sequence goes on from NC_056731.1 coordinate 68,528,644, forward strand.
TTCAGTTTCAGTTTACACAATAGCCTACAAGACAGCAAGCACTACAGAGACAAATGAAAGTTTTTAAACAGATAAGGATTTGTGAAGATACTGAATAGACAAAGTGCTTTATATATATTAAATTGTAAAAACAGTAATCTGTAAAAATAATAAAAAAATCAAGATACTTATATTTTGTAGCTCAGTTGCAGTCAACAACTTCTCTAGTCTGCACTGTGTGCAAAGACAGAAACTTCTTTTTTTTTACAAGAACACAAAAGAACCAGCCCCCACTAGCCAAGAGATAATTACACAGAGGAAATGTTTCAGTTTACACAATAGCCTACAAGACAGCAAGCACTACAGAGACAAATGAAAGTTTTTAAACAGATAAGGATTTGTGAAGATACTGAATAGACAAAGTGCTTTATATATATTAAATTGTAAAAACAGTAATCTGTAAAAATAATCAAAAAATCAAGATACTTATATTTTGTAGCTCAGTTGCAGTCAACAACTTCTCTAGTCTGCATTGTGTGCAAAGACAGAAACTTTTTTTTTTACAAGAACACAAAAGAACCAGCCCCCACTAGCCAAGAGATAATTACACAGAGGAAATGTTTCAGTTTACACAATAGCCTACAAGACAGCAAGCACTACAGAGACAAATGAAAGTTTTTAAACAGATAAGGATTTGTGAAGATACTGAATAGACAAAGTGCTTTATATATATTAAATTGTAAAACAGTAATCTGTAAAAATAATCAAAAAATCAAGATACTTATATTTTGTAGCTCAGTTGCAGTCAACAACTTCTCTAGTCTGCACTGTGTGCAAAGACAGAAACTTTTTTTTTTTACAAGAACACAAAAGAACCAGCCCCCACTAGCCAAGAGATAATTACACAGAGGAAATGTTTCAGTTTCAGTTTACACAATAGCCTACAAGACAGCAAGCACTACAGAGACAAATGAAAGTTTTTAAACAGATAAGGATTTGTGAAGATACTGAATAGACAAAGTGCTTTATATATATTAAATTGTAAAAACAGTAATCTGTAAAAATAATCAAAAAATCAAGATACTTATATTTTGTAGCTCAGTTGCAGTCAACAACTTCTCTAGTCTGCACTGTGTGCAAAGACAGAAACTTTTTTTTTACAAGAACACAAAAGAACCAGCCCCACTAGCCAAGAGATAATTACACAGAGGAAATGTTTCAGTTTACACAATAGCCTACAAGACAGCAAGCACTACAGAGACAAATGAAAGTTTTTAAACAGATAAGGATTTGTGAAGATACTGAATAGACAAAGTGCTTTATATATATTAAATTGTAAAAACAGTAATCTGTAAAAATAATCAAAAAAATCAAGATACTTATATTTTGTAGCTCAGTTGCAGTCAACAACTTCTCTAGTCTGCACTGTGTGCAAAGACAGAAACTTTTTTTTTTTTACAAGAACACAAAAGAACCAGCCCCACTAGCCAAGAGATAATTACACAGAGGAAATGTTTCAGTTTACACAATAGCCTACAAGACAGCAAGCACTACAGAGACAAATGAAAGTTTTTAAACAGATAAGGATTTGTGAAGATACTGAATAGACAAAGTGCTTTATATATATTAAATTGTAAAAACAGTAATCTGTAAAAATAATCAAAAAAATCAAGATACTTATATTTTGTAGCTCAGTTGCAGTCAACAACTTCTCTAGTCTGCACTGTGTGCAAAGACAGAAACTTTTTTTTTACAAGAACACAAAAGAACCAGCCCCCACTAGCCAAGAGATAATTACACAGAGGAAATGTTTCAGTTTCAGTTTACACAATAGCCTACAAGACAGCAAGCACTACAGAGACAAATGAAAGTTTTTAAACAGATAAGGATTTGTGAAGATACTGAATAGACAAAGTGCTTTATATATATTAAATTGTAAAAACAGTAATCTGTAAAAATAATCAAAAAATCAAGATACTTATATTTTGTAGCTCAGTTGCAGTCAACAACTTCTCTAGTCTGCACTGTGTGCAAAGACAGACACTTTTTTTTTACAAGAACACAAAAGAACCAGCCCCCACTAGCCAAGAGATAATTACACAGAGGAAATGTTTCAGTTTACACAATAGCCTACAAGACAGCAAGCACTACAGAGACAAATGAAAGTTTTTAAACAGATAAGGATTTGTGAAGATACTGAATAGACAAAGTGCTTTATATATATTAAATTGTAAAAACAGTAATCTGTAAAAATAATCAAAAAATCAAGATACTTATATTTTGTAGCTCAGTTGCAGTCAACAACTTCTCTAGTCTGCACTGTGTGCAAAGACAGAAACTTTTTTTTTTACAAGAACACAAAAGAACCAGCCCCACTAGCCAAGAGATAATTACACAGAGGAAATGTTTCAGTTTACACAATAGCCTACAAGACAGCAAGCACTACAGAGACAAATGAAAGTTTTTAAACAGATAAGGATTTGTGAAGATACTGAATAGACAAAGTGCTTTATATATATTAAATTGTAAAAACAGTAATCTGTAAAAATAATCAAAAAATCAAGATACTTATATTTTGTAGCTCAGTTGCAGTCAACAACTTCTCTAGTCTGCACTGTGTGCAAAGACAGGAACTTCTTTTTTTACAAGAACACAAAAGAACCAGCCCCCACTAGCCAAGAGATAATTACACAGAGGAAATGTTTCAGTTTCAGTTTACACAATAGCCTACAAGACAGCAAGCACTACAGAGACAAATGAAAGTTTTTAAACAGATAAGGATTTGTGAAGATACTGAATAGACAAAGTGCTTTATATATATTAAATTGTAAAAACAGTAATCTGTAAAAATAATCAAAAAAATCAAGATACTTATATTTTGTAGCTCAGTTGCAGTCAACAACTTCTCTAGTCTGCACTGTGTGCAAAGACAGAAACTTTTTTTTTTTTACAAGAACACAAAAGAACCAGCCCCACTAGCCAAGAGATAATTACACAGAGGAAATGTTTCAGTTTACACAATAGCCTACAAGACAGCAAGCACTACAGAGACAAATGAAAGTTTTTAAACAGATAAGGATTTGTGAAGATACTGAATAGACAAAGTGCTTTATATATATTAAATTGTAAAAACAGTAATCTGTAAAAATAATCAAAAAAATCAAGATACTTATATTTTGTAGCTCAGTTGCAGTCAACAACTTCTCTAGTCTGCACTGTGTGCAAAGACAGAAACTTCTTTTTTTTTACAAGAACACAAAAGAACCAGCCCCCACTAGCCAAGAGATAATTACACAGAGGAAATGTTTCAGTTTCAGTTTACACAATAGCCTACAAGACAGCAAGCACTACAGAGACAAATGAAAGTTTTTAAACAGATAAGGATTTGTGAAGATACTGAATAGACAAAGTGCTTTATATATATTAAATTGTAAAAACAGTAATCTGTAAAAATAATCAAAAAAAATCAAGATACTTATATTTTGTAGCTCAGTTGCAGTCAACAACTTCTCTAGTCTGCACTGTGTGCAAAGACAGAAACTTTTTTTTTTTTACAAGAACACAAAAGAACCAGCCCCACTAGCCAAGAGATAATTACACAGAGGAAATGTTTCAGTTTCAGTTTACACAATAGCCTACAAGACAGCAAGCACTACAGAGACAAATGAAAGTTTTTAAACAGATAAGGATTTGTGAAGATACTGAATAGACAAAGTGCTTTATATATATTAAATTGTAAAAACAGTAATCTGTAAAAATAATAAAAAAATCAAGATACTTATATTTTGTAGCTCAGTTGCAGTCAACAACTTCTCTAGTCTGCACTGTATGCAAAGACAGAAACTTTTTTTTTACAAGAACACAAAAGAACCAGCCCCACTAGCCAAGAGATAATTACACAGAGGAAATGTTTCAGTTTCAGTTTACACAATAGCCTACAAGACAGCAAGCACTACAGAGACAAATGAAAGTTTTTAAACAGATAAGGATTTGTGAAGATACTGAATAGACAAAGTGCTTTATATATATTAAATTGTAAAAACAGTAATCTGTAAAAATAATCAAAAAATCAAGATACTTATATTTTGTAGCTCAGTTGCAGTCAACAACTTCTCTAGTCTGCACTGTGTGCAAAGACAGAAACTTTTTTTTACAAGAACACAAAAGAACCAGCCCCCACTAGCCAAGAGATAATTACACAGAGGAAATGTTTCAGTTTCAGTTTACACAATAGCCTACAAGACAGCAAGCACTACAGAGACAAATGAAAGTTTTTAAACAGATAAGGATTTGTGAAGATACTGAATAGACAAAGTGCTTTATATATATTAAATTGTAAAAACAGTAATCTGTAAAAATAATAAAAAAATCAAGATACTTATATTTTGTAGCTCAGTTGCAGTCAACAACTTCTCTAGTCTGCACTGTGTGCAAAGACAGAATCTTTTTTTTTTACAAGAACACAAAAGAACCAGCCCCCCACTAGCCAAGAGATAATTACACAGAGGAAATGTTTCAGTTTCAGTTTACACAATAGCCTACAAGACAGCAAGCACTACAGAGACAAATGAAAGTTTTTAAACAGATAAGGATTTGTGAAGATACTGAATAGACAAAGTGCTTTATATATATTAAATTGTAAAAACAGTAATCTGTAAAAATAATCAAAAAATCAAGATACTTATATTTTGTAGCTCAGTTGCAGTCAACAACTTCTCTAGTCTGCACTGTGTGCAAAGACAGAAACTTCTTTTTTTACAAGAACACAAAAGAACCAGCCCCCACTAGCCAAGAGATAATTACACAGAGGAAATGTTTCAGTTTACACAATAGCCTACAAGACAGCAAGCACTACAGAGACAAATGAAAGTTTTTAAACAGATAAGGATTTGTGAAGATACTGAATAGACAAAGTGCTTTATATATATTAAATTGTAAAAACAGTAATCTGTAAAAATAATCAAAAAATCAAGATACTTATATTTTGTAGCTCAGTTGCAGTCAACAACTTCTCTAGTCTGCACTGTGTGCAAAGACAGAAACTTCTTTTTTTTACAAGAACACAAAAGAACCAGCCCCACTAGCCAAGAGATAATTACACAGAGGAAATGTTTCAGTTTCAGTTTACACAATAGCCTACAAGACAGCAAGCACTACAGAGACAAATGAAAGTTTTTAAACAGATAAGGATTTGTGAAGATACTGAATAGACAAAGTGCTTTATATATATTAAATTGTAAAACAGTAATCTGTAAAAATAATCAAAAAATCAAGATACTTATATTTTGTAGCTCAGTTGCAGTCAACAACTTCTCTAGTCTGCACTGTGTGCAAAGACAGGAACTTTTTTTTTTTTACAAGAACACAAAAGAACCAGCCCCACTAGCCAAGAGATAATTACACAGAGGAAATGTTTCAGTTTACACAATAGCCTACAAGACAGCAAGCACTACAGAGACAAATGAAAGTTTTTAAACAGATAAGGATTTGTGAAGATACTGAATAGACAAAGTGCTTTATATATATTAAATTGTAAAAACAGTAATCTGTAAAAATAATCAAAAAAATCAAGATACTTATATTTTGTAGCTCAGTTGCAGTCAACAACTTCTCTAGTCTGCACTGTGTGCAAAGACAGAAACTTTTTTTTTTACAAGAACACAAAAGAACCAGCCCCCACTAGCCAAGAGATAATTACACAGAGGAAATGTTTCAGTTTACACAATAGCCTACAAGACAGCAAGCACTACAGAGACAAATGAAAGTTTTTAAACAGATAAGGATTTGTGAAGATACTGAATAGACAAAGTGCTTTATATATATTAAATTGTAAAAACAGTAATCTGTAAAAATAATCAAAAAATCAAGATACTTATATTTTGTAGCTCAGTTGCAGTCAACTTCTCCAGTCTGCACTGTGTGCAAAGACAGACACTTTTTTTTTACAAGAACACAAAAGAACCAGCACCCACTAGCCAAGAGATAATTACACAGAGGAAATGTTTCAGTTTACACAATAGCCTACAAGACAGCAAGCACTACAGAGACAAATGAAAGTTTTTAAACAGATAAGGATTTGTGAAGATACTGAATAGACAAAGTGCTTTATATATATTAAATTGTAAAAAAACAGTAATCTGTAAAAATAATCAAAAAAATCAAGATACTTATATTTTGTAGCTCAGTTGCAGTCAACAACTTCTCTAGTCTGCACTGTGTGCAAAGACAGAAACTTTTTTTTTACAAGAACACAAAAGAACCAGCCCCACTAGCCAAGAGATAATTACACAGAGGAAATGTTTCAGTTTCAGTTTACACAATAGCCTACAAGACAGCAAGCACTACAGAGACAAATGAAAGTTTTTAAACAGATAAGGATTTGTGAAGATACTGAATAGACAAAGTGCTTTATATATATTAAATTGTAAAAACAGTAATCTGTAAAAATAATAAAAAAATCAAGATACTTATATTTTGTAGCTCAGTTGCAGTCAACAACTTCTCTAGTCTGCACTGTGTGCAAAGACAGAAACTTCTTTTTTTTACAAGAACACAAAAGAACCAGCCCCACTAGCCAAGAGATAATTACACAGAGGAAATGTTTCAGTTTCAGTTTACACAATAGCCTACAAGACAGCAAGCACTACAGAGACAAATGAAAGTTTTTAAACAGATAAGGATTTGTGAAGATACTGAATAGACAAAGTGCTTTATATATATTAAATTGTAAAAACAGTAATCTGTAAAAATAATCAAAAAATCAAGATACTTATATTTTGTAGCTCAGTTGCAGTCAACAACTTCTCTAGTCTGCACTGTGTGCAAAGACAGAAACTTTTTTTTACAAGAACACAAAAGAACCAGCCCCACTAGCCAAGAGATAATTACACAGAGGAAATGTTTCAGTTTACACAATAGCCTACAAGACAGCAAGCACTACAGAGACAAATGAAAGTTTTTAAACAGATAAGGATTTGTGAAGATACTGAATAGACAAAGTGCTTTATATATATTAAATTGTAAAAACAGTAATCTGTAAAAATAATCAAAAAATCAAGATACTTATATTTTGTAGCTCAGTTGCAGTCAACAACTTCTCTAGTCTGCACTGTGTGCAAAGACAGACACTTTTTTTTTACAAGAACACAAAAGAACCAGCCCCACTAGCCAAGAGATAATTACACAGAGGAAATGTTTCAGTTTACACAATAGCCTACAAGACAGCAAGCACTACAGAGACAAATGAAAGTTTTTAAACAGATAAGGATTTGTGAAGATACTGAATAGACAAAGTGCTTTATATATATTAAATTGTAAAACAGTAATCTGTAAAAATAATCAAAAAATCAAGATACTTATATTTTGTGGCTCAGTTGCAGGCAACAACTTCTCTAGTCTGCACTGTGTGCAAAGACAGAAACTTTTTTTTTACAAGAACACAAAAGAACCAGCCCCACTAGCCAAGAGATAATTACACAGAGGAAATGTTTCAGTTTCAGTTTACACAATAGCCTACAAGACAGCAAGCACTACAGAGACAAATGAAAGTTTTTAAACAGATAAGGATTTGTGAAGATACTGAATAGACAAAGTGCTTTATATATATTAAATTGTAAAAACAGTAATCTGTAAAAATAATAAAAAAATCAAGATACTTATATTTTGTAGCTCAGTTGCAGTCAACAACTTCTCTAGTCTGCACTGTGTGCAAAGACAGACACTTTTTTTTTACAAGAACACAAAAGAACCAGCCCCCACTAGCCAAGAGATAATTACACAGAGGAAATGTTTCAGTTTCAGTTTACACAATAGCCTACAAGACAGCAAGCACTACAGAGACAAATGAAAGTTTTTAAACAGATAAGGATTTGTGAAGATACTGAATAGACAAAGTGCTTTATATATATTAAATTGTAAAAACAGTAATCTCTATAAATAATTAAAAAATCAAGATACTTATATTTTGTAGCTCAGTTGCAGTCAACAACTTCTCTAGTCTGCACTGTGTGCAAAGACAGAAACTTATTTTTTTTACAAGAACACAAAAGAACCAGCCCCCACTAGCCAAGAGATAATTACACAGAGGAAATGTTTCAGTTTCAGTTTACACAATAGCCTACAAGACAGCAAGCACTACAGAGACAAATGAAAGTTTTTAAACAGATAAGGATTTGTGAAGATACTGAATAGACAAAGTGCTTTATATATATTAAATTGTAAAACAGTAATCTGTAAAATAATCAAAATAATCAAAAAATCAAGATACTTATATTTTGTAGCTCAGTTGCAGTCAACAACTTCTCTAGTCTGCACTGTGTGCAAAGACAGAAACTTCTTTTTTTTACAAGAACACAAAAGAACCAGCCCCCACTAGCCAAGAGATAATTACACAGAGGAAATGTTTCAGTTTCAGTTTACACAATAGCCTACAAGACAGCAAGCACTACAGAGACAAATGAAAGTTTTTAAACAGATAAGGATTTGTGAAGATACTGAATAGACAAAGTGCTTTATATATATTAAATTGTAAAAACAGTAATCTGTAAAAATAATAAAAAAATCAAGATACTTATATTTTGTAGCTCAGTTGCAGTCAACAACTTCTCTAGTCTGCACTGTGTGCAAAGACAGAAACTTTTTTTTTACAAGAACACAAAAGAACCAGCCCCACTAGCCAAGAGATAATTACACAGAGGAAATGTTTCAGTTTACACAATAGCCTACAAGACAGCAAGCACTACAGAGACAAATGAAAGTTTTTAAACAGATAAGGATTTGTGAAGATACTGAATAGACAAAGTGCTTTATATATATTAAATTGTAAAAACAGTAATCTGTAAAAATAATCAAAAAAATCAAGATACTTATATTTTGTAGCTCAGTTGCAGTCAACAACTTCTCTAGTCTGCACTGTGTGCAAAGACAGAAACTTTTTTTTTTTTACAAGAACACAAAAGAACCAGCCCCCACTAGCCAAGAGATAATTACACAGAGGAAATGTTTCAGTTTCAGTTTACACAATAGCCTACAAGACAGCAAGCACTACAGAGACAAATGAAAGTTTTTAAACAGATAAGGATTTGTGAAGATACTGAATAGACAAAGTGCTTTATATATATTAAATTGTAAAAACAGTAATCTGTAAAAATAATCAAAAAAATCAAGATACTTATATTTTGTAGCTCAGTTGCAGTCAACAACTTCTCTAGTCTGCACTGTGTGCAAAGACAGAACTTCTTTTTTTTTACAAGAACACAAAAGAACCAGCCCCACTAGCCAAGAGATAATTACACAGAGGAAATGTTTCAGTTTACACAATAGCCTACAAGACAGCAAGCACTACAGAGACAAATGAAAGTTTTTAAACAGATAAGGATTTGTGAAGATACTGAATAGACAAAGTGCTTTATATATATTAAATTGTAAAAACAGTAATCTGTAAAAATAATCAAAAAAATCAAGATACTTATATTTTGTAGCTCAGTTGCAGTCAACAACTTCTCTAGTCTGCACTGTGTGCAAAGACAGAAACTTTTTTTTTTACAAGAACACAAAAGAACCACCCTCCACTAGCCAAGAGATAATTACACAGAGGAAATGTTTCAGTTTCAGTTTACACAATAGCCTACAAGACAGCAAGCACTACAGAGACAAATGAAAGTTTTTAAACAGATAAGGATTTGTGAAGATACTGAATAGACAAAGTGCTTTATATATATTAAATTGTAAAACAGTAATCTGTAAAAATAATCAAAAAAATCAAGATACTTATATTTTGTAGCTCAGTTGCAGTCAACAACTTCTCTAGTCTGCACTGTGTGCAAAGACAGAAACTTCTGTTTTTTTACAAGAACACAAAAGAACCAGTCCCCACTAGCCAAGAGATAATTACACAGAGGAAATGTTTCAGTTTCAGTTTACACAATAGCCTACAAGACAGCAAGCACTACAGAGACAAATGAAAGTTTTTAAACAGATAAGGATTTGTGAAGATACTGAATAGACAAAGTGCTTTATATATATTAAATTGTAAAAACAGTAATCTGTAAAAATAATCAAAAAAATCAAGATACTTATATTTTGTAGCTCAGTTGCAGTCAACAACTTCTCTAGTCTGCACTGTGTGCAAAGACAGAAACTTTTTTTTTACAAGAACACAAAAGAACCAGCCCTACTAGCCAAGAGATAATTACACAGAGGAAATGTTTCAGTTTCAGTTTACACAATAGCCTACAAGACAGCAAGCACTACAGAGACAAATGAAAGTTTTTAAACAGATAAGGATTTGTGAAGATACTGAATAGACAAAGTGCTTTATATATATTAAATTGTAAAAACAGTAATCTGTAAAAATAATAAAAAAATCAAGATACTTATATTTTGTAGCTCAGTTGCAGTCAACAACTTCTCTAGTCTGCACTGTGTGCAAAGACAGGAACTTTTTTTTTTTTTACAAGAACACAAAAGAACCAGCCCCCACTAGCCAAGAGATAATTACACAGAGGAAATGTTTCAGTTTCAGTTTACACAATAGCCTACAAGACAGCAAGCACTACAGAGACAAATGAAAGTTTTTAAACAGATAAGGATTTGTGAAGATACTGAATAGACAAAGTGCTTTATATATATTAAATTGTAAAAACAGTAATCTGTAAAAATAATCAAAAAATCAAGATACTTATATTTTGTAGCTCAGTTGCAGTCAACAACTTCTCTAGTCTGCACTGTGTGCAAAGACAGAACTTTTTTTTTACAAGAACACAAAAGAACCAGCCCCACTAGCCAAGAGATAATTACACAGAGGAAATGTTTCAGTTTACACAATAGCCTACAAGACAGCAAGCACTACAGAGACAAATGAAAGTTTTTAAACAGATAAGGATTTGTGAAGATACTGAATAGACAAAGTGCTTTATATATATTAAATTGTAAAAACAGTAATCTGTAAAAATAATCAAAAAAATCAAGATACTTATATTTTGTAGCTCAGTTGCAGTCAACAACTTCTCTAGTCTGCACTGTGTGCAAAGACAGGAACTTTTTTTTTTACAAGAACACAAAAGAACCAGCCCCACTAGCCAAGAGATAATTACACAGAGGAAATGTTTCAGTTTCAGTTTACACAATAGCCTACAAGACAGCAAGCACTACAGAGACAAATGAAAGTTTTTAAACAGATAAGGATTTGTGAAGATACTGAATAGACAAAGTGCTTTATATATATTAAATTGTAAAACAGTAATCTGTAAAAATAATCAAAAAAATCAAGATACTTATATTTTGTAGCTCAGTTGCAGTCAACAACTTCTCTAGTCTGCACTGTGTGCAAAGACAGAAACTTTTTTTTTACAAGAACACAAAAGAACCAGCCCCCACTAGCCAAGAGATAATTACACAGAGGAAATGTTTCAGTTTACACAATAGCCTACAAGACAGCAAGCACTACAGAGACAAATGAAAGTTTTTAAACAGATAAGGATTTGTGAAGATACTGAATAGACAAAGTGCTTTATATATATTAAATTGTAAAAACAGTAATCTGTAAAAATAATCAAAAAATCAAGATACTTATATTTTGTAGCTCAGTTGCAGTCAACAACCTCTCTAGTCTGCACTGTGTGCCAAAGACAGAAACTTTTTTTTACAAGAACACAAAAGAACCAGCCCCCACTAGCCAAGAGATAATTACACAGAGGAAATGTTTCAGTTTACACAATAGCCTACAAGACAGCAAGCACTACAGAGACAAATGAAAGTTTTTAAACAGATAAGGATTTGTGAAGATACTGAATAGACAAAGTGCTTTATATATATTAAATTGTAAAAACAGTAATCTGTAAAAATAATCAAAAAATCAAGATACTTATATTTTGTAGCTCAGTTGCAGTCAACAACTTCTCTAGTCTGCACTGTGTGCAAAGACAGAAACTTCTTTTTTTTACAAGAACACAAAAGAACCAGCCCCACTAGCCAAGAGATAATTACACAGAGGAAATGTTTCAGTTTACACAATAGCCTACAAGACAGCAAGCACTACAGAGACAAATGAAAGTTTTTAAACAGATAAGGATTTGTGAAGATACTGAATAGACAAAGTGCTTTATATATATTAAATTGTAAAAACAGTAATCTGTAAAAATAATAAAAAAATCAAGATACTTATATTTTGTAGCTCAGTTGCAGTCAACAACTTCTCTAGTCTGCACTGTGTGCAAAGACAGAAACTTCTTTTTTTTTACAAGAACACAAAAGAACCAGCCCCCACTAGCCAAGAGATAATTACACAGAGGAAATGTTTCAGTTTCAGTTTACACAATAGCCTACAAGACAGCAAGCACTACAGAGACAAATGAAAGTTTTTAAACAGATAAGGATTTGTGAAGATACTGAATAGACAAAGTGCTTTATATATATTAAATTGTAAAAACAGTAATCTGTAAAAATAATCAAAAAAAATCAAGATACTTATATTTTGTAGCTCAGTTGCAGTCAACAACTTCTCTAGTCTGCACTGTGTGCAAAGACAGAAACTTCTTTATTTTTACAAGAACACAAAAGAACCAGCCCCCACTAGCCAAGAGATAATTACACAGAGGAAATGTTTCAGTTTACACAATAGCCTACAAGACAGCAAGCACTACAGAGACAAATGAAAGTTTTTAAACAGATAAGGATTTGTGAAGATACTGAATAGACAAAGTGCTTTATATATATTAAATTGTCAAACAGTAATCTGTAAAAATAATCAAAAAAAATCAAGATACTTATATTTTGTAGCTCAGTTGCAGTCAACTTCTCCAGTCTGCACTGTGTGCAAAGACAGACACTTTTTTTTTACAAGAACACAAAAGAACCAGCCCCACTAGCCAAGAGATAATTACACAGAGGAAATGTTTCAGTTTACACAATAGCCTACAAGACAGCAAGCACTACAGAGACAAATGAAAGTTTTAAACAGATAAGGATTTGTGAAGATACTGAATAGACAAAGTGCTTTATATATATTAAATTGTAAAAACAGTAATCTGTAAAAATAATCAAAAAAATCAAGATACTTATATTTTGTAGCTCAGTTGCAGTCAACAACTTCTCTAGTCTGCACTGTGTGCAAAGACAGAAACTTTTTTTTTTTACAAGAACACAAAAGAACCAGCCCCCACTAGCCAAGAGATAATTACACAGAGGAAATGTTTCAGTTTACACAATAGCCTACAAGACAGCAAGCACTACAGAGACAAATGAAAGTTTTTAAACAGATAAGGATTTGTGAAGATACTGAATAGACAAAGTGCTTTATATATATTAAATTGTAAAAACAGTAATCTGTAAAAATAATCAAAAAAATCAAGATACTTATATTTTGTAGCTCAGTTGCAGTCAACAACTTCTCTAGTCTGCACTGTGTGCAAAGACAGAAACTTCTTTTTTTTTACAAGAACACAAAAGAACCAGCCCCCACTAGCCAAGAGATAATTACACAGAGGAAATGTTTCAGTTTACACAATAGCCTACAAGACAGCAAGCACTACAGAGACAAATGAAAGTTTTTAAACAGATAAGGATTTGTGAAGATACTGAATAGACAAAGTGCTTTATATATATTAAATTGTAAAACAGTAATCTGTAAAATAATCAAAAAATCAAGATACTTATATTTTGTAGCTCAGTTGCAGTCAACAACTTCTCTAGTCTGCACTGTGTGCAAAGACAGGAACTTCTTTTTTTACAAGAACACAAAAGAACCAGCCCCACTAGCCAAGAGATAATTACACAGAGGAAATGTTTCAGTTTACACAATAGCCTACAAGACAGCAAGCACTACAGAGACAAATGAAAGTTTTTAAACAGATAAGGATTTGTGAAGATACTGAATAGACAAAGTGCTTTATATATATTAAATTGTAAAAACAGTAATCTGTAAAAATAATCAAAAAAATCAAGATACTTATATTTTGTAGCTCAGTTGCAGTCAACAACTTCTCTAGTCTGCACTGTGTGCAAAGACAGGAACTTTTTTTTTACAAGAACACAAAAGAACCAGCCCCACTAGCCAAGAGATAATTACACAGAGGAAATGTTTCAGTTTACACAATAGCCTACAAGACAGCAAGCACTACAGAGACAAATGAAAGTTTTTAAACAGATAAGGATTTGTGAAGATACTGAATAGACAAAGTGCTTTATATATATTAAATTGTAAAACAGTAATCTGTAAAAATAATCAAAAAAATCAAGATACTTATATTTTGTAGCTCAGTTGCAGTCAACAACTTCTCTAGTCTGCACTGTGTGCAAAGACAGGAACTTTCTTTTACAAGAACACAAAAGAACCAGCCCCCACTAGCCAAGAGATAATTACACAGAGGAAATGTTTCAGTTTACACAATAGCCTACAAGACAGCAAGCACTACAGAGACAAATGAAAGTTTTTAAACAGATAAGGATTTGTGAAGATACTGAATAGACAAAGTGCTTTATATATATTAAATTGTAAAAACAGTAATCTGTAAAAATAATCAAAAAAAATCAAGATACTTATATTTTGTAGCTCAGTTGCAGTCAACAACTTCTCCAGTCTGCACTGTGTATAATTATTTGTATTTTTTCATCTTCTATTACAGATTGTTGTATTGTAAGTTTTATTTATTCATTCTCCCTTCCCTTGCAGTTCTCTTCTTTCTGTGGTCTTTTTATTCAGTTGCTTTTAGTTTGATTGATGTCCTATTTAATCTAGTTATTTAAAAGTATGACATCTTGTAAAACGGTTTCTTAAGGTATTTCTTTGTTCTTGAAAACTGAAAAGTATCTTTGCTGATGGCGTGTAGACAAACCAGAATATTTCCTGATCTTTACAACCACTAAGCCTAGACTGTTTTGTTTCCCTTTTTTGTGGTATATTTCATGGGCATAAATGTTTTATTAAATGTGAATGAATTCCTCTAACCTAAACCCTTTAACTAACCATGCTTAAGCTGCACTGTCAGTTTGAGCCATACATTTGTCGGCTTGGGGACAGTAGCTCAACTGCCTGTTTTATTTTTGTTTGAGGCCAATACTCTTGGTGTCAAAACTCCAAGTCAGTACTGACCTTGGTTCTGGATTGAACTTTATTTTTTAGGATAATACCCTTGTTATGGATCTTCATTTTAACTTCAGCTTTCGTCCTGGGTTGAACTCCAGGATCCTTTTTGACTCCTAGCTGGATGTCAGGTTGAGTGATATTGGCAATTTTTCTGACCTTTACCTACTGAGTTGAAATTGAACTAAATCTTAATTATTACTATCCCAGTAAGTTTTTATGACCCTTCTGTCCTGACCTAGGCCATCTAGACTTGGGATTGACGTTGTCAAAACTACTAGGATCTTGTTAAGATTAGGATTGAGACCACTGCAGAGCTAGGATTACTTGAGGTGAGATCCAGCATCAGTAATTTGACCCTGACCTTAGTTAACTTAGGTAATTGGAGCCTTCTGTGCAGAGTTAGACTTTTTAACACGCAGAACAGGTTCAGTAGGTTTTCCTTGATTCTTCCACTGGCATCCTCTGGATAAACTCTAGGGATGGTATCCATTTTCCACCTCAGCCACCTTTCTGCCCAAAGTATTGTCAAGTGCTGGGTATTAGTACACGTTACCAGCAATACATCCACTTTGAATTTAGTCTCTTGTGTAAAATTCCAACAAAGATAAAAGTTGCTTTTAATGCTGGTTATGTTAACACAAAATATGGAAATAAAATTTATACTAGCATATTAAGTTTTTATACTTGACTAGCCCTTTTCAGACTGTTTCAGCTTGTATAATCATTTCTACTCTCCTTTCCTGTTTTGTTTGCAGGTGATATTTAGTTATGTTTTAGCTTATGTTAGTTTTCAGGTGAAATATGCTATGACACTTTACCAGCTTATTGCAGTACTTTCCATTTTTTTTTTCTAAATAGAAGTGTAATTTCCCTAATATTCTTCACCAGCTTTTGTAGGAACTTCCCCCCTTTTCAATTTTAGACTGCAGAGACATAATGTCTGCACTGAGAAATTCCTTCTATTGTTTTGAGACCAGAGTTAATTGCTAGATTTTACATATATAATGTCTTTTATTGCTGTAGTTTCCTGGCTACGTGCGAGATCAACAAATGTTAAAACTCTGAGTTCTGTTAGCCTGGGAACCAGAGAAGAATGATGTAATCTAAAATGAGTCAGCAGTGATATATTATTTTTAAGACGTTCTCAGAGAGGGAGAGAGAGAGAATCGGAGCAATTCGCATTTGTCTTCAGAACTCACCATTCAACAGTACTTGCTTTGCTCTGTATGTAGGTAGGTTCTTAGAGACTTTAGTGTCTCTCCTAGAAGTAGATAGAAAATAGTAAATTTAGTCTAGCTGTTTTCTATATTTATGTCAGACTATTCTACAGTGGTATTTTAAGCATTTTCCTGTGATCTCTGAACTCTTGACTAGCACTGTGTTGAATTGAAAAGATTTGACTTGTGTTTTTATTTATTAAGTATTTTTAAAGCTTTCAACTGTGGCTGTTTTGTGTAGAGATAATTTAAACTCTAGAACACATTGCATGTATATAGTGATACTGTGCAAAGCCAAATAAGCCTTGCTGTTCGTCACACTTACTAAGTAGATAATAATATTGCACAGTAATAATTGGACACCCTTTGGTAAGGACCTTTTTAGTAGCTGATGAGTAGTTGGTGGCAGTGATTACTACCTTATAGCCTGGCAGGAGGTGGCATAGCTGGAGAACCTGTCAGCCTTCCTCGGCAGTGTTTGTGTGTTTGTATATAAACCAAATCTCAAAGTGTGTGTGTGTGTGTGTGTGTGTGTGTCAGCTACTTGGTTAGGGACACAAATCACTGGTCGGTCAGAGAGGGCACTGGAGGTTTTGGCTTGACTACTCGGCTGAGTTCTGTACCCTATAGCTGTGCCAGTGGGAAGTCTTATTGGGGATCTGGAGAGAAAGGGAGGAACCAGCCCCAGACTGACTGTGGTCTCTGTGTACCCTTCAGGCAAATTTACTTTACTGTGTGTGTATTTGTTATCCTTCCCAATCTGGACACCCCTCACTGGTGTTAGTAGTGAGGATTGAGGCTCCTTGATTACTGGGCCAGTGCACGGGCGACACATATTTATGTGTGTGTGTGTGTGTATATACATATGTGTATATATATATATATGTACAGATATATACATATATATATATGTGTGTGTGTGTGTATATGTATATATATATATATATATATATATATATATATATATATATATATATATATATATATATATATATATATACACACACACACACACACACACACATATATATATATATATATATATATATATATATATATATACATACATATAAAATTAGCAGAAGGTGTGGTGGGTGCAGCGAAACTTGCTCCCCCTTGCACAAAATGTTTTTTTTTATTGGTTGAATTTTGATCATTTCTTGTTGGTGTAGCAAACCTATGACACACTGTAACATTTTCAGTGACACGAACACTTACTGGGAAAGTTGGACAAGACCTGTATGTTTTTTAATTTTCTTTATCTGGATTGTCCGGAAATAAAGTGGTTTGCGTGGCTTTTCAGGGTTTCCGATATAAACTCGGAATTCAACACCTTTCTTTAAGCTGGTTGGTTATCTGTGCTTACAGGTTTAACCAATCAGCACAAAGATTCAGCATCGTCTGAGAGATGGAACCTAAAGAAAAGTCTGTCCATTCCACCCCGCACTTCATGAAAATATTGCAGATTAGCTCTCCACTGAGCCCGGAAGTCAAAGTTAAGGTAAGTTGTGAAAGCATTATTAAAAGAACTCAAACAAAAAAATACTTAAATGAGCAGAAAAACTGGCTTTTCGCTGCACAAGCCATCTGTAACACTGCACCGTACCTCTCAACTGTACTGATTTTCGCAGAATGTCTAGATTTTTTCCTAATGTTTTTGGGCTGTTCCTCATAAAATTTGTTGTTTTCTGGTAAATCGTTGGGATGATCTGAGGACATACATTTGTGTTTCTTTCCTTCAAGTGGCTTTTAGCCACATTACAGAATTATTTTTGGCGAGAGTAGTGAGGGTGACCTAATGGTTAAGGTGTTTGCCTTACAAACACAAGGTGCAGAGTTTGAGTCTCACAAGGGATAATTGGCTAGGCTTAAAATGGCTTGCAAGGGCAGTTAGCTTAGTACTAACCTATAAACCTATTAGACCCGACTCTTCTGACCTTCTTCCTTTCGGTTAGTTTTTTTTCCACTTTCTGCTGACCCTCAGCATTCTTTTTTTAATGAGATATCACCAAAAAAGACGTAAAGGTTTTCTGCTTAAGGTCCCTTTCCACTAATAGTTGCACTGCTGCATACTCTAAGTGTGAAATGCTTTGCTAGGCCTGTTTCGTGTATGCTTTCTACCACATATGCATTTCCCTGGCACTGATTGGCAATCCTTAAATGCTTCTCACCCACCCTTCTGGATCACTGTCCCTACCTCCACTAGAAACCACCAGCACTTTGAGCTGTAAAATCTCCTTCCCTCACCTAGTATGAGTAAACTGGCGTCTGCTATTCACTCCAACCCTCCATATCATGCCCCTCAAGCTCTCAGCTTTAGTCATTCCCAAGCCCCCATGCTATTCCTCTGTGCCATTGTGCCAATCTTTTACCTTTGAAGTTTCTGCTAACTCTAGTGTCATGTCTTCTGTTGGAAAATGAGTATATTTGGTTATGTGTCAGAATATTTCTTATTTGATATATATGTAAATACGGTTTACCTTCATATAGTCAAAAGGAAATTCTACGAATGTGCAGATACGTGAATCGTTTCCATAAATTCTGTCCCATCGATTTCCCTAAAGTTAGAAAAAACAGAGAACATTGATATTTCCGATCGCTCCACAGCTGAAACAAGTGCTACCATGGGTCAAAAAGGGGGAGATTTTGTTATTCGGAACATTTTTTGCTGTTTTGTGAAGTTGCAATTTGCAGTTCGTGGAAGCTGTTTTGAGGATGTGGCTGTCGGAATTATGAAGGTAAACCATATATACTGTGAATTTTCACTTATATTATATTACTGGTATTATTGGTTTGAATTCATTTTTTGGTCGTGTATGTATTTTTTGGAGTTGAACATTTTTTACACTGGCCACTGTATTTTTCGGGTTATTAGCTACTTTTATCAGCCACGGAGATTTTGGCATTTGCAAATGAGTTTATTAACGACAAGGAAGATTTGGAAATTTGTGCTGGGAGCATGATACAAAACACAGGTATTGTCTCAAGTGGAAACGTTTCTATTGATTTATTTTTTTCAACAGCTGTTGGCTCATTGTAGAAAACTGAAAGTCATTTCATATGTGGGAAGGTATTAAATGCCTAAGTGTGCTACAACTAAGGTGCATTCAAAGTAAATTTTGTGTGTGTGTGTGTGTGTGTGTTTGTTTTGGGGGGGGGGGTAAATGAAGCCAATCAAGATATTACAGTGAACATTATTTTTATACATTGCATCTATCTCGTCTGTTTTTCTGAACCCCTGCAGCGTTATATCTTTATATTTACTAAAATTGTTGCTAGTTTATCGTTAAAATACTTAGATATTTAGATTAGATAAGCTTTTAAAGCTTAATCTGTAATGTTCCCTTCCCTGTGTGCTTTCTTTATTATATATTTGCCCTCGTTTTTTCATAGGCCTATTTAAACTTCTGTTTCAGTTTTCTGACTAAAAAAATTGTTATTCTGTGACCCTTTTGGTCACATTTGTTATTAGTATGATATTGTGTGTTTCTTAGTGTTTTTTCAGTGACCTTTTGTCATTTTTTTCCTAAACGAGTATTTCATAATTATTAGACTTAGGTGTGTTCATATATTAAGCTTGTGTGTCATTTAGAAGGCTTGTTAGTAGTTATAGTTAGCCTTGGTTTTAAAGGCGTGTGTGTGTGTGTGTGTGTGTGTGTGTGTGTGTGTGTGTGTGTGTGTGTGTGTGTGGTTACAGTTAGCCTGTTTTTTATTAGAAGGCTTTTCAGTACCTATAGTTAGCCTTAGTTTAAAAGGTATGTGTGTGTGTGTCTGTGATTATAGTTAGCCTGTTTTTTGTTAGAAGGCTATTCTATATTTGCTGTTGTTGGGTGTCCATTTCTGTTACGGATGATGACGAGGACAAACACCCTAAGTCACGGTTTAAAAAATGCCCTAAATGCGGGCAAAAGATGTCTGTTACTGACTCCCATGTGAATTGTGTCTACTGCTTGGGTGCCTTGCACTTACAGGAAACATGTTCTATTTGCCATTCTTTTTCCTTTAGAGTCCTCCAAGAGAGATAAAGAAAGCTAATTGACAGGGGTTTGTTGAAACCTTCCTTTCAAGAGGCTTTGAGTGACCAGGATGGATCTAGTACATCCTCAAAGTCTTTCAAGACTTCTGTGGAATCGAAGAAATCAAGCAAATCAAGAGAGTCTGTGACATCGGCTCCACAGGCCTCGGAGCTGACTGTCTTTTCTTTTCGGAGGCGGTACCCGGTTTTGGAACCCGTATCCAAAATACCTAAATCACCACTACTCCAGTCGGTACCATCAGTCCGTTCATCCCGGTCTTCTGTAAGCCTATTTGATCTGGATGTGGATCGAGTGGTGCAGAAGCTTCTACAGGCACTGGTCTTTGCCAAATTATCGGCTCCGACCCAGGTGGCTTCAGAGCTGAAGACCCGTATACCAGCTATATCTCTTCCTCCGAGCCATACCAGTCCTTCGGAGCCAGTGGAGTCGGACTTGCTGATTGTAGAGCCTTCGGAGCAGACGCCTGCTCCACTGTCTTTGGCTCTGTTTACTCTGACGTCCTCGGTGCCGATCGAGGACTCTAGGAGCCGACACTCTCTGGTCGGGTCTGGGGAGGATAGTCGAACTGACTTGTTGGTTCCGACTCTGCCTCTTGGGGCTTTGGCTCAGATGAGCTCGGCTCCTACCTCTGGCTCTGAGCCCACTGTCCCGGTGCTGGCGGTATCGATGGTTTCCTTGGATCCGTCGGTGCCTTCGAAGCCATGAGGAGAGTTATGTCTCCCAAGACATCCTCAACTTCGGATACGGCTTCTTCATCCCCTAAAGCTCCTGTCTGCTTCTGCCTCACAGATCCTTGGTAAGTGCAGAGACCCAGAGCTTCAGGAAGCCCCATTGGGTGGTCCATGCTCTTCCGAGATCTCTCCAGAAGCTCCCACTGATGAGGTTCCCAGGAAGAGTGTGTGTGCAAGAGGAAACTTTTGGACTCCCCTCAGGAGTCATTAACATCTGACACTGACTTGGAAGAATCAGAAGGGTCCCCATGGTCCCCCTCTGAGGATATCTCATTTACTGAGATACTGGAAATCCTTAGGCAGAGGGGTGACTGGCAGTCCACCAACCCTACTGAAGAGGAGTCGGTCCTCCTGAAGGCTTTCGGGTCTCAGCCCTCCACCTCTTGGGTGTCTCCACCCTTTGATGAGCTTATGCAGCTGGTCTCACGAAGGTCGTGGGAGTCACCGGATACTATGGAGCCTGTCCCTAGGAGGCCTAATAAGTTCAGATCTGCCCCCCCTAGATAAATCTTTCTTGACAAAAGGTGTGCCAGTTGATGCCATGGTGGTGGCGGCAGCCACCAAAAAGGAAATGTCTGAAACTTCCTCATCTATCCATCCTCCTAACAGAAACTCCAGGATCATGGAGAAATATGGGAAGCACATGTTTAGTTCAGGGACTTTTGCTGTTCGTTCGCTTACCTATTTAACCCATTTTACCAGACTACAAAGAGATCTCCTTAAAGAGCTGGGAGATGCTCTTCAGTGTACAGTAGCTGCAGGAGCTACAGACATAGTTGCCGCCCAGCTCGCTACCCTCAGTTCTATAGTGAACTCGTCCATGCGCCTCATTTCATATGCAGCTGATGGAACGAGTAAGGCAGCGGGTACAGGAGTTGTATAAATCCATTAAAAGAAACCTGACAGTCACACAAAAACCTTGGTTGTTCGGAAATGGAATGACAGTGAAGAACGATCTAAATCAGCGCAATAATACTTACTGACCAAAAATAAAAGAAATATATAAAATCATGCGCTTTCGTCTCCGGTGTTGGAGACTTTATCAAGATAGAGCATGCCCATTGAACCAGTACAGGAGTTGCTCTTAGGGAGACCCTCTTGGATGCCCTTGTGTTCCTTCGCGGAACCCTTCAAGTCATCCTTTGTGAATACCCCCATTGATGGCTCATCCCTTTTCGGGTCTAAAGTCAAGGAAACCTTAACCAGGTGTGAGCAGGACAGAAAAACTCTGTCTGCCATCGGGGTCTGTTTTTCCACCCCTACCACACCCTATTCCAAGGGTCAAAGGGGATGGAAAATGTGGTTCCAAAAAGCCCAAGGAGCCCTTCAGGACACATGTGGTGACCCCCCCCTTCCAGGGGCAGAGGAGGGGGCAATAATGGAAGACGTCACCCTCACGGCAGAGGGAGTCCGCAACACCAGGGCAACAGAAATCAGTTCTTTGGGAAGCCCTACCAGCGCTCCTGAAAGGAGCCCTGACTGTCCTGCTTTGGAGGCAGTCAGGGGTTGCTTATCTTTGTACCCAGATGCCTGGCTCAAAATAACAAATGACAACTGGATACAAAGTATCATTTCCAGAGGATACTTCATCCCTTTCGCCACACCCCCTCCACCGACAAGGAAAATCCCAGACATTCCACCCAGTTACAGGGAAGAGGTCCAGTCGTTGCTAAGAAAAAGAGTCATTCAGCCAGTCCCAGCAGACCAGACAGGATCCGGAACTTAATCAAGATTCGAGCTACTAGAAATCCTCGAGCTTTGCAGTAGGTGCCAACTTGGAGCTGAGGGAGCGGCTCTGAACCCATCAGTAAAGAATGAAGCGAGATGAACAACTGACATGGAACATTATGATAAGTATGTAACTTCTTTTTTGTACGTCTTTTGTTTAATCCTAGATTAGAAATTGTTTGGAAATATAATTAGTGGTTTAAAGTGGTTCATCTGAAGTGTAATCAGAGCATTAGTGGAACATAGTTGGAGTCTCTGCGGGCTGGTGAGCATATGTTTCTTTCTTAGTTTATATGTTGTGGAATTGGCACTTGTTGGAAATAAAGCAGAACAAAGCACTGATAAATCAAAGTGTTTTTTTTTTTTCACTTGATGGAAATTCAAGAGAAGGTGGGCATGCTCATCTTGAGGGAAGGCAGTATACTGAGACAACAGATGTCTTGTGTCCTGCTGAGGGCAGACACTCTTGAGAATTAGCGCTACATTTGTTGGCCAACATATATTCTGATAATACTATCCTTGGGATTGGAATCTATGTTATTATTGTGGCTAAGCTTGGTGCATCTTTTGGGCATTATTCCTTATTTTTCCTGACATGACTGAAGAAAGCGTTGCATTTTAATTTGATATCTGCACTGATGTTAATTTCATACTCTGCTTTACATTTTATAACATTGTTCTTAAATTCTTTGCTGGCATATTCGTGTGTGGCCTTAAGGTAAGGAAATGGAGATTTCATACACTTTTTCACTATTTTCCTTGTTACATAGTTAATTAATACCATACTTCTACCAGAAAGGTTTATTCCTGAATTTACTATAACTATAATATTTACGGCAGACTGGTATAAACTTTTATATGAAGCTGTTTATGTGCTGGTAAAAACTGCAAGTAAACATGCAGCTCTCTGATTTGGATCTATTTACAGGGTTTGTTGAGAATTCTTTTGTTTTCATGTAGTTGACTTAAGTCTGAAAGCTGTGTCTCGCATGGTGAAGACAAACCAAAAGATTTAAAAATCTAGCATAGATTACATTGCACTGTCATCTTAAAATATCACGTATCAGTTGTAATTGTGATTTTTATCTGATGCATGCCCAAACAGCACTTAGAGACTATCATTCCAGTATCATAACTCATGGTGTTTTGCAGGGATGCCTTGCTGTTGATTAGATGGCATAGTTTACTGTGACCTTTGTGTATGCTTATGACTTATTATTATGTATTGAGTTGCCTGCTGTTCTTGACCTGTTTACTGAATGTAAATGTGATAAGGTATGCATAAGAGTTATAGTGTTTGTAATAAAATTCCTCAGATGTTTCCTCATTCATGACGTCAGGAGAAATGGATTTTGAATTTGTGAGAGAGAAAATTGCAGAAGTTGTAAATTTTTATTTTTTTTATATTCTAAACTAACCCAGATGTTCATCGTGTTTCACTGTTGCAGCCATTACATTTGGGTAAGCTGCTGGCAGGTTGGGTCCTGTCCGTTGCTGTCTCTTCTTCCATGACGTCAGGTCGTCAGGGGTATAAAGCATGCAGCCGACACCATTTTCTTTAGTCTTTCTTGCCACGCGGTGCCCGAAGCAGGAGCATTTCGCAAGTGCCGGTCGGCCGACTACTGAAATATTTGACTTTGAGTTTCAGATCCGAAGTCTTCACTAAAACGAAGTACCCTGTTGGGGAAACTTTTTTCTTGCTTTTTACTGATGTCAGAAAAAGTTAATAATTGTATTACTTGTGGGAAGCAAATACCTCATAAGGATTTCCATTTATACTGTATTCCTTGCCTAGCCCCTGATCACAACATGCCTGGCTATCGGTTTTGTGCTAGATTTAACCAACGCACTATTAAGCGTCGGTATATTTTTGCATCAAAGTATTTTGGAAACAGATTTAACTACCCAGAAATGTCAGATAGCACTCCAACTACCGGAGTACATAAAAAACGCAAAGAAAAGGACAGAGAAAGGCAGTTGAGATTCAAAACCGATGCCGGTACTCAGTGAGGCACTTTCACAGTCCCTGATACCCGCTACCTTCGAGTTGCAGGCCTCTACCGACACCCATGTGCAGTCCGGCATGCCGCAAGATCCTCAAGGTATAGGACCGACAGATTTATCTCCCTCGGATGGGTCCAGAGCCTCTGAGCAGGCACCGGCTTCTGAGGGTGTATTCAGACCTCAACATTTGTATATCAAACCGACGACATCTGCAAAACCAAAGACAAAAGCAACTTCTAAAACTAAAAAAAACGACCCGTGCACAGGCCTCTATGCCTAAAAAACAGATGATCAAAATGGCTGAAGACCTTATTACCTTGATCAGTGGTACCCATCCCCCTCCAGATAAGAGGCCTAGGCAAGACACTGATTATGAATCTTCAGATCAGGTTTCTATTTCTTCTGATTCCTCTTCTGATCAGGAATTATCTATACCTCCCTATGAGGATTCTTATGCTGAGGAATCTATTCCATCTGCATCTCCTCCTGAGGATTATTCATTTGGAGAAACCTTGCATACTTTGAGGGAGCATTTTCACTGGGAGAGTTAAGACTTCTCAGAATCGAAAAAGAGGCTCAGGGATTTCCTTTTTCTCCCTCAGCACAGGCCTTTAGCCATTCCCCCTGTTTTATACATTGTGGATGATGTGTTTTCGGAGTCTAGCTTGACACCTGACTCCTTACCTCTGTCTCCCTACCTCTGGCTCCCAGTAAGCCTGACAGATATTACAGGGTCCCTGACTCTCATAAATTTTTATTTAGAAAGCCTGCTGCTGATCCTGAAACTATTTCGCAGGTTCCAAAGGGAGTTAAGGCTTCAACAGCAAAAAATCCTACCCCATCTGACAGAGAGTCAAGGGCACTGGACAGATGGGGAAAAAAGGTTTATACATCTGCAACCTTGGCAATCAGGGCCTTAAACTGTCAATTTTATATGCTTAAGTATCAGCAACATGTTACGGGATTGCTGAAACAGAAAATTATGTTGATTTCAGAATATGCAGAAAATAAAGAATTGCAGGAATTATTGCATGCAGCTGAACAAGTTGGAAAGCATACTTTGCAATGTGGTTTTGATTCCTAAGAGGCCTCCTACAAGGCCGCAATTACTGGATCTGTGATTAGGAGGCATGCCTGGTTAAAGGAACAAAATTTGCCTGATCATGTTAAAGCTAAATTGCTAGATGCACCTTTACAGCATGATTCTCTGTTTGGTATTAAGGCAGAAGAGGTTTTAAAGAAAATGTAAGACAAAGCTAAGTCTATGCAAACTGTTAAAGACTTCTTACAAGTGCAGCCACCAAGATTCAGTAGACACTGGCCTACAAAAATTGGTCCTTTCCTGTGTCAGACAGAGCTCAAAGGGGCAAATCTAGATGCCCTAAGGGTTCCAGATATCAGGCGCAAGATTCATACAGGTCAAAGCAATGGGGCGCTTCCACCTCCAAATCTGGAGGAGATAAAGCGCAGACCTACAGAAAGCAATCCCAATGACTTCCCTCTGCCTACACCAAGCACTTATCTTTTGGCAGCACCCATAGGAGGAAAATTAGCACTTTTTGCTCAAAATTGGCAGTTAATAACCCAGGACAAGTGGGTACTAAACATCATATCACAGGGATACAGATTCCATTTCCACACTCTGCCAATGGCAAGTGGTTGGCCAGACCTGCCAAAAAATCAATGGGCAGAGGCACAGAAACAGGTTACGTCCCTCATGGATATGGGGGCCATTCAGACAGTACCAGAACAGGAAAAAGGACAAGGTTTTTACTCGACTGTTCTTGGTACCCAGAAAGGACAAGGCCTGGCGGCCAAGACTGGATTTTTCGATTTTGAACACATACCTGGACATTCCAAAATTCAAAATGCTGACTTTGCAGCAGCTTCTGCCCATGCTGGGCAAGAATGCTTGGCTGGTGACTTTAGACCTAAAAGAGGCATACCTGCATGTCCCAATAAGACAATCGTGCAGAAGATACCTCAGATTCAAGGCTGGCTTAATGCATTACTGATTCTCTGCACTGCCCTTTGGCTTATCTACTGAGCCCAGGGTCTTTACAAAGTGCCTGGCACCAGTAATTTCATTTTGCAGACAAAGAAGTATACAAATATATCCTTACTTGGACGACTGTCTCATTCAAGCAGAGAACAAGGGCACTCTTCTTCATTACCTGGCGTTTGTGAAAAGGCTTCTAACATGCCTAGGGTACTCAATAAACAAAAAGAAATCACAACTGGTACCCTCTCAAAAGTTAACATTCCTGGGTGCAAGCTTGAATACAGCTGCCCAGATGGCTTACCTCACGCCAGTCAAGCAAAGGCAACTGACTACTTACTTCAAACTGATGGCAACAAAAACCCAGTCTTCTGCAAGACAAATTCTGCAGGCTGTGGACTTCATGGCATCCTGCATCCTACTGATTCCATATGCAAGACTGCATATGAGGAAACTTCAATGGTACCTAAAAAGTTTATGGAGTCAACATTCTCACAGTCTGGAAACAATGATTCCTCTCATTCCCTGCCTGCAACAGGAGTTTCTATGGTGGGCAAATGAATGTCACCAAAACATGGGACGGCCCTTCACACAACCCCCTACCAGCCAAACCTTAACAACAGATGCATTAGATTATGCCTGGGGGGCCAACATGGCAGGAAGATGCATTTAGGGCATATGGACACCAAAACAAATGCATCTACATATCAACCAGAAAAAGATGCTAGCTGTTAAAAATGCCCTAACAGCCTTCAAGGACTTACTTCATCCAGGACAGCTACTGATAAAGACGGACAACACCACAGTCATGTGGTATATAAACAAGCAAGGGGACACACACTCATACCCCCTTTGCAGATTACCCATGACACTGTGGGACACAGCTTTGACCTACCAAATACATCTTCAAGCTCAATTCCTGCCAGGAAAACAAAACACTTTGGCAGGCGATTTAAGCAGAAACCTTATGGATCCTCACGAGTGGAAACTAAATCCACAAGTCTTCAGCATGATAACAGAGAAATGGGGGAGCCCAGACATAGATCTAGTTGCCTCTCCTCAAAATTATCATTTGAAAAGATTCTGCACAAGGACTTATCACAGACAAGCATGGAAAGTGGACGCCCTATCCTTCAGTTGGAAAAAACTATCAGTTTACGCCTTTCCTCCTCTGCCTCTTCTCCCCAAGGTCCTCCTAAAAGTCAGACAAGAGAAGCCAAAGATGATACTAATTGCCCCGGACTGGCCCCGCCAATACTGGTATCCAATCCTAAGGAACTTGTCTCAATACCCAGCTTGGACCTTGCCTCAAAGACTACAACTACTGTCCCAGCAAAACAATCAGATCCTGCACAATCAACTACAGACTCTGAACCTGGCAGCATGGCTAATCATGTAGTCATACAAACAAACACCTCTCAGTAAAGCTGTGATGGATGCCATTTTGGAAGCCAGAAGGCCTAGTACTAGAAAATCTTATGCTGACAAATGGAATAGATTCTGTGCTTGGAATCAAGCATAAGGAACTGATACAGCAGAACCAAATATTCCTCAGATATTGCAATAGTTAACTGAGATGCTTGACAAAGGCCTATCCTTCTCATCAATTAAAATCCATGCCTCTGCCATTTTGACTCATTACAATACAGAGCCACCTATCTTTTCTCATCCTTTACTAAAGCAGTATCTTAGAGGAGCCAGAAATGTAAGGCCTCCTAGAAGATCACCATTGCCTGCATGGGACCTCAATTATGTGTTGGAAAAGCTCACCCTGCCTCCATTTGAACCAGCTGCTACCGCTGATATAAAGTTCTTATCATGGAAAACTGCTCTGCTACTAGCAATTACTTCAACAAGAAGAGTTTCAGAGCTACAGGCCCTCATAGCTGTAGAGCCTTTTATCATATTTTACCCAGACAGGGCGTCTCTGAGGACAAATCCTACTTTTATGCCTAAGGTGGTTTCCATTGTGGCTCTTAACCAAACAATTCATTTGCCAACCTTTTATCCAAATCCGCAGAACAAGGGTGAGAGAATTCTGCATTCCTTGGACGTACACAGACAGCTAAGATTCTACTTGAGCAGGACTAAAGCTCTAAGAAAAACTGAGCAATTACTAGTGACATATGCTGCAGGATCAGAAGGCAATGCAGTTTCAAAGCAGACAGTTTCAAAGTGGATAAGCCACTCCATCCGTTTCTGCTACTTACACCATGGTAAACCTGTGCCCAGGGGCATTAGGTCTCATTCTACCAGAGCTGCAGCTACTTCAGCAGCCTTTCTCAGGGGAGTACTAACCAAAGACATTCTAGAGGCTGCTACTTGGAGTTCTGTTCACACCTTTACAAAGCATTGTAATTTGCCTCTCTACTCTAAATCCAGGCCAGGCTTTGCCACTGCAGTTCTGCAGGGCCTTATAGCCGCTCCTAATGCTGTTTAGCTCCAGCCTCCCAACCATAGCTTTGGGATTCTACCCAAATGTAATGACAGAAACAGTGAAACATGAAGAACATAGTACAGTTGTGTGCACTTACGTAAATGTAGATATTCAAGTGTATTCACTGTTGCAGTCCAGGTTACCCTCCCGTCATCCCCGTCATTCTGGAGTTTATCTTTCCTTCTCTATCTTCTACAACCTATGTGGTGTATTTGCTTGTAGATGAAGGCAAAATTTATATTGATGCATATGTGTGTGTGTGTGTGTGTGTGTGTGTGTGTATATATATATATATATATATATATATATATATATATATATATATATTTTTTTTTTTTTTTGCTACCTTTTTGGGGGCACCTGACATCGGGGGCAACAAACACTAAAAAAAATGGCGTCAGCTGCATGTTTTATACCCCTGACGTCATGGAAGAGGAGACAGCAACCAACGCAGGACCCCAAGACTTTGGAATTCAGCCCGACTGAGGGCAACCTGCCAGCAGATTACCCAAGTGTAATGACTGCAACAGTGAATACACTTGAACATCTACATTTATGGTAAGTGTACACAACTGTACTTTGTGGAGGAACCTCAGATTAAAATAACCCAACTTAGTGATAAAGGAAGTGGTGGAAGCTTTCCAAGATGGATGGACTGACAAGTATGGTGTTATTGACAAAAACAGCAAATCATTGTCCCAATTAAACAGTAGCAAGCAGAACATGGAATGTAAAAAGGCATTTTGAAACAAATCATCAGTGGCTTTTGGGAAAAAGTGAGGGTGAAAGGAAGGAATAAGTTTATCAGCAGCTACACCACAATGAGTGTCAGTGAAATAACTTCCTTAAATTTTTAAGAGGCCGTACAAATTTAACATCAGCAAGTTTCAGCATTGCTCACTCCAGAGCTCAGCATGGAAAGACACTCACAGAAACTCTTCTAAAATGTGCACCTTTTTTGTTTCAAGATATGCAAAATAAAGATGCTATTATTAAGCATATTTCTGATTTACCACTCAGCAAAAATACCATTAAAGACAGAGTGATGACAATGATCTCCGATGTACAAATACTATCAAAGACAAAGTGATGACAATGATCTCTGATGTACAAGAGCAATTAAAAGGAGACTTAAATATTTAACTGTAAATATTTTTTTATTTGTTTTGACGAAACTACTGATGTCACCTCATCGGCTCAGTTGGCAATCATTGCTAGATTTTCCAATGGTCAGACATTGAGGGAAGAGCTGGTAAACTAGAAACAGTGCCAATAAATACTTCAGGGAATGAAATATGCAACATTGTTCTAAAACTGTTCCATGACCTAAGCATTGATATGTCTAAAGTTGTGTCTATGATGACAGATGAGGCATCCAATATGGTGTGAAAAAGGTCAGATTTGTAAAACCGTTTATGGAAGCTATTGGACATCCACTTGTGCAGTTTCACTGCATTATCCACCAGGAGGTATAATGTGCCAAGGCAGGATTCACAGAACTAAATGATGTAATGACAGTTTTAACAAAAATAGTGAATTTAGTAGCTGCCCGACCCCTTCACAAACAAGAATTTTCTGCACTTTTGCAGGAAGTTTAATCAACTTACAGTGGACTGCTGATGCACAACAATGTGAGGTGGTTGAGTCGTGGAAAAGTTCTTGAATGATTTGTGGAGTGCTATGAAGAAATTAAGTTATATGTTGAGAATAAAAATTTGGAACAGTTTCCTCAGCTCAGTGATTGCACATGGGTTAGCACACTGATGTTTTTTTACAGGCCTCCCTTTTCATATGAATGAACTGAACTTAAAAGTTACAAGGTTTTGGCAAAAGTATTGATGATGTGTTTGGATACATAAAAGCCTTTGAAACTAAACTTCAAATTTTTAAATGAGATGTGGAGACTAAAACTTACAAATATTGTCCTTGACTAAAAAAATATTTCGAGGAGGTCAGCTTGGATGTGCAAAATGAAATGGAGCCCTTGCATATAGAGTACTAGCACATTTTAAACTCCATAATTGATCAGTTTGGTGAAGATTTAGTCAGTTCAGAAGTTTAGAACAGACAATTAAAATAATGTAGGTATCCGGATGTAGATGTTCATGTTTCACTGTTGCAGTTATCACCTGTGGGGTTATTCCTACTGTGGTAGCCCTCTGCTGGCCCGAATACCAGAGTCAGTGTTTTTTTGCTTCAGCTGCTGTCGCCTGTAGTCTGATGTCAGGTCATTAGTGCTATAAAGCAAGGCAACCGATGTCATTACATCAGTCTTTTTTTCCGTGGAGCCCGTAGCATAGCAGAAGCAGTTCATTCGAGTGATAGTCGGTCGCTACCAGAAGTTGAATTTCAGCTGAAAACGTCTAAAGCTAAGTACCCCAGTGGGGATCATTTTTTCTCTCACTAACCAATGTCCGAAAAAGTTAACAATTGTCTCGCCTGTGGAAAGCAGACCCCACAGAGACTTCATTCTTACTGCGTCGCTTGTTTAGGCCAAGACCACAACGTCCCCCGTTGCTGGTTCTGTGCCCTCTTTAATGCGAGAACCATTTGCTGTACAGCTCTTTTTGTAGACAGTTATTTTTGTGTTCCATCTTCGGATTCGCCGACACAAAAAAACATTGACTCTGGTATTCGGCCGGCCAAGGGCTACCGCAGCAGGGATAACCCCACAGGTGATGACTGCAACAGTGAATACACTCTAACATCTACATTTATGGTAAGTGTAAACAACTGTACTTTGTGTACAGTACTATGGAATTAAATGCTTTCCACTGGCTAGAAATTGAAGGATTAGAGCTGCAGTTAGCAGACTTCTATGCTAGTATCCGGACTCAAGTGTTTGTTTACCCCAGGTCTAAACTTAAGGCTCTGGAAAGAAATTTCCTGCAGAATGAAGAGTGCCCCTCCTACAGACAAGAAATTTTGAATGCTTGGAAACGAATACAGGAAACTTTTAGCACCATTAAAAATCTAGCAATCGCTTTACTCACAATTTTTTCCTCTACATACTTTTGTGAGACCTTATTCTCAGCATTAAACAACATTAAAACTGACAAAAGAAACTGACTGACAGATGAAGTTAGGGCTACTTGTTTCGGCTTGAAGGGCATGAAGTACCTACTTTCAATTTCAGACTTGTCTATGAAACCTCGGGTACAAAAAAGTCATTAATTGACATCAAATCAAATGCAATGTGTTCCATAGTTTTTTTTTCAGTTCTATTCAAAATTACTATTAAAAGTAGGGTAATTTGTTAGTGCACTATTTTAAGCCCAGATGTTCATCGTGTTACCCTGCTGCAGTCATCACACTAGGGTTATCCTGTCGTCAGGCGGTCCCGCAGTCGGCCGGAATTCCAAAGTCTTGGTCCGACGTTGGTTGCTGTCGCCTCATCCCTGACGTCAGTGCGCCAGGGGGTATATATAATGCAACCGATGCCATTTTCTTCAGTCTTTCTTGCTGCACGGTGCCCGAAGCAGAAGCGGTTCGCAAGTGCTGGTCGGCCGACTCCTCAGATTTTCGAATTTGAATTTCACACCGAAGTCTTCTATAAAGCTAAGTACCCTGTTGGGGAAACTTTTCTTGCCTCAGACCAATGTCAGAAAAAGTTAACAATTGTATTTCTTGTGGGAAGCAAATACCTCATAAGGATTTTCATTCTTATTGCATACCTTGCCTAGGCCCAGACCATGACGTCACTTCTTTTCGGTTTTGTGCTAGGTTTAATAAGCGTACTATTAAAAGACGATTTGATTTCGCACGACACTATTTTGGTAGAAAATTTAACTATACCATGCCGTCGGAGCAACCGACTACCGACGTGCACAAAAAACAGCCCAGGCCTAAACCAGATTACGAGGCCTTAGCTGATCCGGTCTCCAGTTCTCCAGTTCTCAGTGAGGCTCTGACGCAGCCCCTGACTACCGCAGATCTGGGACCCGAGACCACTATGGAAATTTTTACGGAATGTGCCAGGCCGACGCAGCCTTTTGCTTCAGGTCCTTCCGACGACTTTGCTTCTAAAGACGTTGGTGCTACAGAAACGCCATCGGTTTCTGAAGGCGTTTTCAGACCGACTCTCACCATTAAAACGTTTTCTAAGTCGAAGACTCCTTCTAAATCTAAAAGGACTGCACTTCAGTCTCCTGTTCAAGGCCCTATGCCTAAGAAACAGATGCTCAAAATGGCTGAAGATTTGATTTCTTTAATCAGGGGTTCACAGCCCCCTCCTGACAAAAGGCCTAGACAAGAGGAAGATTCTGCTTCCTCTGAGCAAATGTCCATTTCTTCAGACTCCTCTGAGGACCAAGACTATTCCTTCTCTCCTTATGATGATTCTGATGCTGAGGACTCTATTTCCTTAGCTTCTCCTCCTGAAGACTACTCCTTTGGAAAAACTTTACACACTATGAAGGGAACATTTTCACTGGGAGGGTCAGAACTACTCTGATTCAAAGAAAAGGCTCAGAGAGTTTCTTTTACTCCCCCAACACAGACCACTTGCCATCCCACCAGTTTTGGACATTGTGGATGATGTCTATTTAGAATTCAGTTTCAACCCAGACTCTCTACCTCCTGCTCCGGCTAAGCCTGACAGATACTACAGAGTGCCTGATTCCCACAAATTTCTTTACAAAAGCCCAGTAGCTGACCCAGAGCCTATCTCCCAGGGTCCTAAGGGGGCTAAGGCTTCTATGGCTAAAAACCCAGTACCTTCTGAAAGGGATTCCAGAGCACTAGACAGGTGGGGAAAGAAGGTTTACACCTCAGCCACACTAGCTATGAGGGCACTGAATTGTCAATTTCATATGCTTAAGTAACAGCAATTTCTAATCTCTCAGTTAAAGCAAAGAATAACCTCCCTCCCCCAACAATCTGAATTGAAAGAAGTACAGGATCTGTTGCACGCCACTGAGCAGGTGGGCAAACATACCTTATAATGTTGGTTTGATTCTTTGGAGGCCTCCTGCAGAGCAGCTGTCACTGGGTCTGTTATACATAGGCATGCTTGGTTAAAGGAACAAACTCTGCCTGATCATGTTAAAGCAAAACTACTAGATGCTCCCTTACAGCAGGATGTTCTTTTTGGAGTTAAAGCAGAAGAAGTTTTAAAGAAAATGGAAGATAAGGCAAAATCTATGCAGACAGTCAAAGATTTCCTACAAGTACAACCCCCTCGCTTCAGCAGAAACTGGCCAACAAAAAATTGGTCCTTTCCAACCACTGCCAGACCACAGAGGGGTAAATACAGGCGCCCAAGGGGCAGAGGACAACCACAAGCCCAGTATAAACATTGCCAATGGGGCACTACAACACAGAAGGGAGGAGAAGACGAGTCTCAATCCACCAGGAGGCAAACTCAATGACTTGCACCTCATCTGGCCAAGCAATACTCTCTTGGCAGCCCCCTTGGGGGGAAAACTTGCACTTTTTGCAGACAACTGGCACATTGTCACAAAGGACAAATGGGTCCTAGACATAATTTTACGAGGATACAGATTCCACTTTCACACCTTGCCAATGAAAAGAGGAATGCCAAACCTGCCACAAAATCAATGGGCAGAGGCACAAAAGCAAATTACAGCTCTCATGGATATGAGAGCCATTCAACTGGTACCTACTCG
The DNA here is from genome assembly GCF_019279795.1 of Protopterus annectens. Classification (NCBI taxonomy): domain Eukaryota; kingdom Metazoa; phylum Chordata; order Ceratodontiformes; family Protopteridae; genus Protopterus; species Protopterus annectens. The sequence continues at coordinate 68,563,485 of NC_056731.1, forward strand.
AGAGCAAGGCCAAGGATTTTACTCAAGACTCTTCCTAGTGCCCAGAAAGGACAATGCTTGGAGACCAGTCCTGGACCTTTCAATTCTAAACACTTACTTACAAGTGCCCAAATTCAAGATGCTAACACTACAGCAGCTACTTCCCATGTTGGGCAAGGAAGCATGGCTAGTAACGTTGGACCTCAAGGAGGCATACCTGCATGTCCCTATCAGACAAAGTTGCAGAAGATACCTCCGTTTCATTGCAGGTTCAACCCATTACCAATTCTCTGCACTGCCCTTTGGCTTATCTACTGTGCCCAGAGTTTTCACAAAATGCCTGGCACCAGTAATTGCATACTGCAGACAGAGGAATTCAATTATATCCATACCTGGACGACTGCCTCATCCAAGCAGAAAGCAAAGACATTCTCTTACATCATCTGGCCTTTGTGAAGCATCTACTAAACTGTCTGGGGTACACAGTAAATGAAAAGAAGTCAAAACTAGTACCCTCACAAAAAATGACATTCCTGGGTGCCAGCTTGAATACAATGGCCCAGAAGGCTTATCTTACGCCGGACAAGCAACTACAACTGACTCAATATTTCAAGACAATGGCAACAAAGACCCAGTTAACTGCAAGAAAATTCTGCAGGCTTTGGGCTTCATGGCATCTTGCATACTAATAATACCATTTGCAAAGCTGCATATGAGGAAATTACAGTGGTACCTAAAAAGCGTATGGTCTCAACACAGCCACAGCTTGGACACGATATCTCTCATTCCCTGCCTACAACAGGAATTTCTATGGTGGTCACAGGCATGTCACCTCAACAAGGGTCAGCCTTTCACCTTGCCCCCAGCCAGGCAAACTATCACAACAGATGCTTCAGACTACGCCTGGGGGCACACATGGCAGGACAATGCATTCAAGGCCTATGGACTGCAGATCAAAGAAATCTGCACATAAATCAAAAAGAGATGCTAGCTGTACAGAAAGCTCTGACAGCCTTCAAGGATCTATTACATCCA